>NC_048543.1:7694210-7873302 GCF_902806685.2 Maniola hyperantus
GAAGCGGGCGAAGATAATCTGTTCATCTTCGGTATGAGAGTTGATGATGTGGAAGCTTTGCAGAAACGCGGGTAAGTCTTGAGGCTTATTTACACTTTTTCAATCAAATTATGTATTATTGAAATATATTATACCAAACTCTTGAATGTTTAAATTGAAACTGATTTTACTTTTTCGTGCTCAGTATTCATATTCCTCACGTCTTTGATAAGTCAGTAAGATAAAATATTATTTATTTATGACTGACTGTACCCTTGTCTGATAAAAAAAGCGCGATACAATAAGATGGTTTGGTAACTTTAATCGAGCAAAAAAACTACCAAGCTGTAAATCATGTAATCTTAGTAAAATCCCATTATTTCTTTAATCATCTTGAAAACGTTGATTAGGTGTAATTTGACTGTTGCAAACGGAACATACCCGCCTCCGCTCTGCCTTTTTTTATGCAAAGCACACACAGAAAACTGCCAGTAACTTAGCGGCGGCGGTCTATGGCCATGATCGCTGAATCATCGCGATTTTTACTACAAGCGCTTAAAGATCCTTGTGTTTTTGTGGCAGATACAACGCGTATGAATACTACGAACGCAACCCGGAACTGCGTCAATGCGTGGAACAGATCCGCAGCGGCTTCTTCTCGCCGGGCGAGCCGGGCCGCTTCTCGCATGTTGCTGACGTGCTATTACACCACGATCGCTTCCTGCACCTCGCAGACTTTGACGCCTACATCCAGGCCCAGGAGAAAGTCTCTCAAGTGTACGAGGTGAGTGATACACGTCTGATATCCAGTGCTTAGAACAGAACGGTTCCTCCGGGGAGCGGCGCTGCTTCTCGCACGTGGTTGACGAGTTGCTGCAGGCCCAGGAGAGGGTCTCTCACGACCAGATGAAACTTACGAGAATAACACAACTGAACATTGTCAAGATTCCACCGACCTGTGCATCGATGTGGCTGGTAGAGCTGTCATACCGCCTTTCAGTCAGTTTATGCAAGATTTTTAATAGGTGCTTCCTATAGTAGATAGTTTTGGGTATGCATCTTGACGATTATTCCGTCGAATGTCGACTACATGCAGAGGAGGAAGTCTTTCTATAAAAAAATTCAGTCTGATATTTAGGTATTAGATTTCAGATACAAAATACATTTTTGATCTTATTCAGCAGATTGTTCAAATTTGTCAAAATTATGTGTATTAACTTATAGTGGCTGTTTTTAGGTTTGGCTTAGATTATTTTTTATACACATAATGTGGCTAATGTTATTCACAAGCAATCTCTTCACTAAACTAAATTGGCAGGTCTAAATCTAGTGCTAAATTTTTCAAAGAGCATTATGAAAAGGATAGCATAACATTTAGTACTATAATAGATTGTGTAGAATAGGATTAGCCACATATGTCATATACGAAATTAAACCCATAGACCTATAAAATTATACCAATATTTAATATACCAATATTTAAAATTTAAATAATACTAAAAGTAAGTATATACGTATACGTAAATTTTATATTGGTTAAATTCTGATTAAACAGGATCAAGCGAAGTGGGCTGAAATGGTGATCGAGAACATCGCGTCTTCCGGAAAGTTTTCTTCCGACCGCACCATCGCTGAGTACGCGCGCGAGATCTGGGGCGTGGAGCCCACCTGGGAAAAACTTCCGGCGCCGCATGAGACATAAACAACCAACCAACCACAGTTTGTCACAATCGTATTTTATTTTTCACAAAAAATCGGTCAAGTGCCAGTCGGACTCGCACACGAAGTGTTCCGTACTATCGCACAAGAAATAACACTTTTAATTCTTTTAAATTTTTATGGTGTTCATTTTGAAATCTTTATTATTTGTTGTTATAGCAGCAATAGAAATAAACATTTTGTGAAAATTTCAACTCGCTACCTATTACGGTTCACGAGATACAGCCCACTGACAGACAGACGGACAGACGAACAGCGGAGTTTAAGTAATAGGCTCCCGTCGGCACCCTTAGCGTACGGAACCCCAAAAAAGTTATTTGAACTCTCATTTATAAGATACCCTGGCCAGACAGAATATTTTTTTAACCACCAAGCAATGATATTATACATGTGACTATTCGTGCGTTGTAGAATATAAAATATCTTTCACTTAGCCGCAATTTTATATACGCCATATAATGTGACGTTACATGTCTATGGTATATTAATATATTATTGCCACCAAGTTATATACTGTTTAGTTTTAAAAGTAATTATAGCTAAATAATAAACATAAAGTCGTACATTTTACGACGGATCCAATCTTCCCAGTTTTCAGACTATAAATATTATTTCGTCTTTCATCAATTAATTTATCTTCCGATTTTTATATTTAAGCCGTTTTATTTTTATTTTTATTATTATTATTTATCTATCATCTATAGGAGCAATGAATTACAACGCGGCATTTTTTTTCAAATTAAGCAAATAAGCGATTACATTCATGAATGCATATCTACATAATTTAATAATCTTAAGACTATAATTTGGATATTCACTACAAAACCGTTATAATGCATAAATTTTGCGATAGGAATTGCCATATTTGTTCTATGTGTAAAATTTATGCACTTTACTTACAGATTTTAAAAGACAGCAGCTACAATATTTATTAGCTGGCTGAACCGAAAACTGGTACTCGATATGAAAGACTTATTTGATTTAAAAAGCTTTTGTAAATAAGCTGTTTTCGCTTAATACAATTTTTCTGAATTTCATAACAAACTTATCTAAAATCCAATTTGAAATATTTTATGGCACTGATAGGATTTTTAACAATATTTAATTCGTGAATTAGCAATATGATTGTGGGAAAATAATTAATATTGTTTTTATTTCAATATTGATTGATAGAATTGTTTTCGGTGCTATAAAAAATTAAAATCATACGCAATGCGAAGTATGAGTCGATTTGGTTTACCAATAGTTATAACAGGGTGTTTGAAATCATTTTATGCCACTTTTGATATGAGTTTACATTGATATAATTTATAACCTATTTATGTTTTATTAACTATATCTCATCTAGTCTTTCTCTTTATATTGTTGTTGTATACCTGTAGATTTCTTCTTATCCTGTTGGAACTTGGAAGTATTCTTGTACAGTGTCTATGTAATATCCAAATAGTGCAAATTATAATATTATAAGCTATATCATAAAATTATTGATTGATGTTGTTAATAATAATAAGTAAATAGTCATTATTATCCCTTTTAATTCCTAGGAGGCTTTAAAAATTATATAATGTCGATGTGAGTAACAAATTGAGATTAGAAGTTATAAAATTGTATGTTTAGTGGATGTGGGGTAATTTGGTGATAGCCAACTGTGAAGTATGCCGTCAAATTCTGAAACGTTTAATTAATTTGTAGCCGTAACTGCCAAGTAATTTAGCACCGAACTTTACAAGTAGGTATCATAGCACCGAATTAGTATGTTATTTGATATTCGTTTGCGATATTAGAAGTATATTGAGTATATTAATTTAGTTATTTGGATATAGTTTAGTATAGGTATATAATATATTAATCAAACTGCAAATATGTGTGCCATATAACATGTTCCTCGCGTATTCGTTTATGTGGCTTAGTGTGATTTTTCTCGTATCTTTACCACAAAATATAAAACCTGAACATAACAAGTGACCTTTAGAGTAAATGCCTTCATATAAAGTACCTACTATTGAATTGGACTGCAAACCAGAACAGCGAATTTTGCAAACCTCAAACCAGAATAGTGGAGTCTGTAAATTGCAATTATCTTAGAATAATAAACATTAATATTATACAAAATATTTAGTGTGATTAATATTTATATTGTTTCTAATTATTGTACTAATTTTAAGAAATACTTGCCGCGCAAACGAATATCTTACAAGGCTAAGAAATATTTTATTTTTCTACTCAAAATCCCACTGCCGCAAATCTTGTATTATCTATGTATGTTATATATGTATTGTCTCGATAATCATATAATATTTTATACACCAGTTTAATGAATGTTATTTATTTATTACATAAAATTATATTTGTGCTTTTTTAAATTTTAATAAATATTATTACTAATAAAAAATGATTTTTATTTGTTAATATTAATTATTTATATGTATTAGCAAGTACATATGTAGTTTTACTTTAGTCATAATATAGTACAATATTACGTACGCTGATTAGTGATTACAATCGAATGTTTAAATAGTAGATAATAAGTTGATATTATTGTATTTACATATTATAATATTATGCCACTTCAATCGGTTAAATATTTAAAATCTACATTATAAAACTGTAACTAGATACATGAAATCTATTTTGAAAATTTTAATCAGACGAATCATTATCGATATTATAGCCCAAAACAGTATTTTTTAAAATTATTGCTTGTCTGTGTACGCTTTACGCTGAAAGTACTGAACGGATTTGAATGCGAATTGATATGACATACCTACTTATAGCTTATACTCGATCTGATTTAAGACATTTATTGTTCCATAAAGGAAATTCCACTTAGATGGAACTTACAGGCCATGTTATAAAAATGTGGGTTACAAAATTGCATCTTAAAGCGCACAATAAATACATAGTAATTAAAATAGGTTAAGTAGGTTAATTTATAGCTTATATAAATTATAGTATCTCGATAAATATTGGGATCGTTGGGATATTAAGGGTCATTGTTACTCCATAACTCCGTCAAATCTTAACCAATTTTGCCAATTCATATTACTTTACATAGGTTGTACTGCCACGTATGGTCCATGTAGTGAAGATCTGATGAATAATTTTGGAGCTGGAAGACGGAACTCCTCAACGGGTAACAGAAAATCGATGGTGATCAGTGTAGCTTAGTAAATAGGATATCTTATATATCCATAATACATAAGATTTTATTTATTATGGATAAAAGACCGAACTAAGACCTCTCGGTATCCCATAGTTCCCATAAGATAGTTTTAACTATGTAATATTTAACATTTAACATTAGACGCAAAAAGAGCTAAAGATTATTATTGGAGATGGTTGAGTTTAGCTAACAGTGCCATATATTACATGATTGTGAAGTTATGTTAAAATACTGATGCCTATTAAGAATGAAATAATTTCGTTTCTTTATAATATTTTTCTAATTTTAGTATTTGTTGTTCAAGTACAGAATATTACTGAAATTATACTTACTCAAGTTTCAGTTTCTAATATGTAGCTGTTTTTGACATATAGCGTCGAATTCAATCTCCACTTAAAGCCGCCCATTGCGTATCTGTATGATAGCCTTCCTGAAATAAAACTTTTTATATCTTTTAATGCAATATCCGGCTGAAGGCCAGCCGTTTATACGTTATGCTTAAGTTTGAAGTAATTACGTTCAGTAATTTAGAAGTTATAAGGCTCTGACAGACGAACAAGTGTAAATTCACTCAAGTAGAATCAGAGACCTCGGTTCGACATTTTCATTCATTTTCCTTCCTTATTGTACTTATTAGTAGGTAACAGATTCGATTTCGGTTAAAAAAATGGTAGGGTTCTTTTCCAGTGTAATTCATTACGAATTGCACTATCCCGAGGAAGGTTTGAATGTATGTATGTATGTAATGACCATGGAATAGTTAAGCACGCCCAGACGAAGCCGGGTCGGCTGAACTGGTCGATTAATAAAAAGGAAGTGAACGACAATTGCGCCAATGAATATGAATGGGCTGCCTTATCGCCATCTTGAATTTACGTGTAGGCCGTAGGGAGCGCATAGTAGTTAAATCTATTTCTCGATTTCACACCGGCACGCAGGACTAGCCGCCTGGCGCGTCCTGCGTGCGCAAATCATCAGTCTGCTCCTTTTATTTCGGCTACCTTTCGACTCGATTCGGCTAAGATCGTCCCCTATTCGATTGTTTCATGGCCGAAAGAGAAAGATATATCTGTCCTTGTTGCGATTTGGATGTCATCGGCCGTGTAGTATAGACACATATAGAGCTACTATAAAGTATATACCTACTCGCTCGGTCACTCGGCGTCATAGCTTGGGCGGGTCGGTATCGCCGCTCGTCCTTTCGCGTGTGTTGTGAATTGTGTTGTGGGAGCTACGCTGAGCCACCGCTCGCGATTCTCAGGTAATAGTCCTTCATTCTCTAAAACCCGATTTCATTGTGCCTTTGTGTTATTACACACAAGATTTTTGCGAAAACGCCGGCTGGGGAGCGCGCAACCACGATCGATAACGATGTTGTCCAGGGTAGTATCTACACAGGTTTTACTTACGTTTAATATTTTGTTTGTAATCTGTAATTTATTTATTAGTGTGTTATATACACTTAATTAAATAGTCATTAAGAAAGATAAAAATAATTTAGTATGTACGTTTCACTAGTAAGCCACCTACCGGTCAATGTCAATTGTTTACAGCGATTAAGAAGCATGTAATCAATTCGCGGGTCTGTAATCTATAGGTACTCACTTATAACAGCAATAATAATTGATAAAGATATTTTTTCACGATAATAATATAACTACCCATTCTTATATTACACAGAATTAAAAAAATCGCCTTTCGTATTTTACCTATTAGGTACCTACAGTAGGCTCCCTACACGTATTTTTCGTGTGTCTGTGCAATCATGAAATAGGTATAGTAGGTATAACTTCTAAACTGTTTACTGGATTTTATTATGGATTTCAGTGTTTTCACCATCATTTTGAACATTACACCAATAATATTGTAAAAACATTAAGTAAGCCTACCCGAACCCGCTAATCTGCAGCGAGTCAGCTAAATTCACGTGGTCCTACAGATTTTTTTGCTACACTACAGACTAGGTATTTCAATTTTCAAGTATGAATCAAAGTCAAACATGTTTAATTTGTTTTATTGATTGAATTGTAAAAAAACCTACGTTGGTCATCCTAGGATTGAACTTTAAAAATGCCTGGCTTGAGTGTCATTAAATTGTCACTTAAAGCTTCCGTAGACCGGCTATACAGGATCAGCCGGCTAATCCTGGAGTGAATACAGACGGTTTTAGAATATATATAGTAGGTAGTAGGTATATTTAAATACATAGCATTACCTACTTTTGTATTTATACCTATTTGAGAATTGAGACAACAAATTGCTATAATATATGTAATCTCACGAAGCCATGAGAAAAGATGACTAAGTTATCGTGAATCATAACTAAATGTCAGAAGTTTATACAAAAATAACTTTGTAACAGAAACGTTTAGGGTGTTATTTTTATGTACGTTGACAGTTGGTACAGTTAATTAATTGACCACGCCTAAGGACTTGGGAATATTTAATGGTAGGTAGGTACCTACTTACTAGTTGACCTGCTCAGCTTCTCCCGGGTGTTCTTACCTATCCCCTGTATTCTGAGCCTATCCCATAGATAGAATATTAGAATGTGTTATACCTATTACAGTTAAGTAATGTAGGAACTTATCCAGGGCCAAACTTTTACTGAAATCGAACCTGTTACTATTAGGGAATTAATAAAATGTTCTCTATATTATATTATCTTTAACTATTTCACTACCGCCATTCGCCATCTTTTTACTGATACCCTTTGAAGAGTTCCGTCCTCCAGCTCCAAATTCATTCATCAGATCTTCACCATATTTTTTATAAGATGTCATTTAAGTAAGTACATCAGATTCGTGCGAACGCACTGCTTTGGAGCGGACGCTTTCTCAATAATTGATATAAGTTTTTTGTCTACCCACATCAAAATAATAAAATGTAGATATGAGTGAAGTTAATAAGGAAATGGATTGTGAAGTATATATTCCGCGTGAAAATGAATTTGACGAAAGTGTACGATGTGAAAAAAGGCAGCGGGAAAAAAGTTTGCGCGACAGTAGTGGCGCAAGTATTGATGAAGAAGGATTTACAACGGTGATGCGACGGCGAACCAAACGTCTAGCTGTACGTAAGTCAAGTAGCAGTGATTGCAATGACGACATCGACATGTCGAGACATGCACAAGAAAATGAAAAGATTGAGGTGAGCGTTACGTCTAAGGAAATTTTGCTTAAAAAAATGGCATTTGCGAAACTATTGCGATCAGAAGGTATACTAAATATACTGAGTATTAAATATAAAAGCCCTTATAAAGTTTTGATAGAGTTTGGTGACAAAGAAAATGCTCATAAGTTACTAAGCAATAAAAAGTTTGCGGAAACGGATTATAGATGTCAGTTAACAGAGGGGTTGCAATTGACATTCGGTATAGTAAGAAACATTGACTTGGATGTTCAAGAGGAAGAAATGCGGGCGAGTTTAGAAAGTGAATTCGAAATTTTATCTATTAAAAGATTAAGGAGATGTTTGGATAATGGTGAGTGGATTGAGAGTGAATCAGTAAGGGTGTGTTTTAAAGGTCCTACCTTACCCTCGTATATACTAATATACGGGTGCAGATTTAAGGTGGAACCATTCACATTTCCTGTCACGCAGTGCGCTTCTTGTTGGCGATATGGTCATTCGAAGAAATTTTGCCCAATAAAAAAGGATTTTTGCCCGAAATGTGGAAAACAACACTCAAATTGTGAGACTAAGTTATATACTTGCATTAATTGCAATGGGGATCATATGGCGCTTGACAGAATGTCCTGTCCGGTATTTCTCAAAGAAAAAGAGATCAGGAAGATTATGTGTGAGGAGAACTGTAAATATCGAAAAGCTCTGTCTATATATTACGATAAAAAGAAATTAAGTGATAGACTTCGGCGTGATAATATGGACGGAAGGAATGAAGCATTCAATAACCGTAATGTAAGTTATAATGAGAAGAATTTAAATAAAACATATAGAGACGTTCTAATTACCGAAGCTGTAATTCATAATGAAGAGAAAGAAGAGTCATCAGATAGTGAAATAGAAATGGAGAATATTGAAACGACATCGACAGGGGCACAGAAAGTTAAAAAAAGGAAGAAAAAAGGAAATAAGACAGAAAGTGTGGTTTGTGATACAGAATGTATCACTGAAAACACAGAAAGAGAACGACATCAAGGAGAAAATAAAGAGGAATATAAGAAGAGACGTAACAGATTTGACTTTGTAAGATTGTTATTAAAAATTAAGGAAGTATGTTTTTCACATATAAGTTTCGAGAATAAAATGAAATTGATTTTCAAAGTTGTCATAGAGGAAATTAAAACGCTGGTAGTTGGATTAATTAAAGATAATGACATTTTAAAAAATTTCTTCAGTCTATTTTATAATGGATAGCTACAACAACAGGCTCACTTTAAACATTATGCAATGGAACTGTCAGAGTCTGAAACCAAAATTAACAATTTTTAAAGCATTTTTGGATCAAGAGAAGATACATATTGCAATTTTGAGTGAAACGTGGCTCAGTGAGGAGGATGATTTTAATGTTAGCGGCTATAACATATTCAGGAAAGACCGATGTGATGGTTATGGTGGTGTAGCAATAATAGTGCATAAAAGTGTAAAAGCTAGAATTTGTAATATTGATATTAGTAATGTAGGAATAGAAATAGTCTATATTAAGGTTCTTAACTGTAATAATTTAGAAAACATTGTCTCTGTGTACTGTCCGTCATCTGTTCGTACTACTCAGGCTGATTGGGATGGAATTTTCGCAAAATTCGGGAAAAGAAGCATAATTGCCGGTGATTTTAATGGTCACCACACTAATTGGGCGAATAAATGTGATGTTAGAGGTAACCAGTTACAGGATGCTTGTCTTGAATCTGGTTTGGTTTCAATTAATGATGGTGAAGCTACGAGGATTAAATTAAATCTGAATAATTTACAAGAAACTTCACCAGATGTCACATTTGTATCTTCTGATATAGCGATTAGCATTAAATGGCAGGTTACTAAAGAAAATTTGGGTAGTGATCATTTAGTAATTCAATACACTATCAATTATGCGGAAAAGTTACAATTCGTTGAAAAACGTAATTTTAAAAAGGCTGACTGGGATTCTTACCGTGAAACTCTTCAAGAAGCATTTCATTCACCTATTAACATTCAAAATATACAACAAGGTTATGATTCCTTTATAGACAGAATAAATGATGCTGCTAATAAACATATACCTATGTTTAAAATTTGCACTAGTCCAAAATCTAAATTTAAACCCAAATCTTATTGGTGTGCTTCTATATCGGAGGCTGTTGCTAAACGTAGATTAGCATTAAAACATTTTCGTCGCAATCCAACACCCGATAATCTTAACATATTAGAACAAAAAATTCGAGAAAGTAAAAGGGTCATATGTCAGTATAAGTCACTTGATTGGCAAAATATGTGTGATAGTATTAGTGAGGAGACGTCAGCGTCTGTTATGTGGGATAAAATGCGATGGGTAAAGGGATACAAAAAACGGAGAGTGTATGCATCTGATAAACAAAAAGTAGATTTACTATGTAAGCTAGCACCTGATTACGCATTAGCATCGATGCCAAAATTAGAATCTAAGAACACTATGTTAGAATCAGCTTTTACTTTACAAGAGTTATTAGTTTGTTTAAAAAAGAAAGACACGGCACCTGGAGAAGATGCAGTGACATACTCCATGATTTATAACTTACCATTAAACGCTAAAATAGAGTTACTCAAGCTTTATAATTCCATTATTGTTGCTGGCCAAATACCGAATCAATGGAGAGATGTAACGATTGTGCCTATCCCAAAACCAGGTATTAATGGTTCTTTGTCTGATAATTTAAGACCTATTGCACTTATTTCATGCATTTGTAAAATATTTCATTCTATGCTAACCAAGCGCATCGAATGGTTTGTTGAAAAACATCAATTATTATCTCAAAACACCTCCGGCTTTAGAAGAGGCCGATCTTGTTTAGACTGTATTACTCTTGTAACCTCATATATTCAGGAAGGATTTTCTAAAAACGAACCCACATTGGCTTTATTTTTAGACATAGAAGGAGCGTATAATAATGTTGGTGTTAATGAAGCTATTAAAACACTTGATAAAATTGGTGTAGGTTCGAAAATATGCAGATATTTATGGTGTTACTTAAGTGAAAGGTATTTAAGGATTGTAGCTGATAATAAGGGAGGTTCAGATATAGTGAGATGGACTAGTATGGGCTTAGCTCAAGGAGATCCGATTTCTCCTCTAATATTTAATATTGTAACGCAAGAAATCACACAAAACATTATTCCAGGTGTAGCTATTAGTCAATATGCAGATGATTTTGTGTTCTACATAAGAGGAGCTAATTGGCATGAACAAATTTTCAAAATGCAATGTGCTATTAATATAGTGGTGGAAAAATTGAGGCTAATTGGCTTAGAACCATCTCCTAGTAAAACTAAAATATGTTTATTTACAAGACAGCGGAAAACAGAGCAATTTAATATTAAAATTCATGGTCAAATTGTACAAATTGTAAATAATATAAGATATTTGGGCATCTGGTTAGATAAATCTTTAAGGTGGACGAAACACTTAAATGAGATTAGTGAGAGAACAACTAAATATCTAAATATTCTCAAAATTTTAGCTGGATCAGGTTGGGGAGTCCATCCTATGCATTTGCGCAGAATATACATTGCGTTAATACGTAGTAGAATGGATTTCGGCTCTTATTTGTATGATAATTCGGCTAAAACACACCTGTTCAAGCTTGATAGAATTCAAAATCAAGCACTTAGAATTATAGGAGGATTCATTCGTAGTACACCTATACACGTTATGGAAAATGAAATGGGTATTCCTCCGTTGTTCATTAGAAGGAAATATCTAGCATATAAGTGTTGTATTAAGGTACAATCATGGTGTAATAATGACATTGTAAATAGTTTAGACAAACTTAGTAATGTAGGTGAATCAAGATATTGGCTGAATAAAAAAAAACCTTTACTTGCTATCACATATGACGAGACTAAAACAGAGGCTATTAACTCTTCTAAAGTAATGGAGATGTTTACTTTAAATTCATGGATCAGTAATATAAAATATGATGATAATATTATAATTAATTTAAAATGTGTTAATAAGGGTAAGAGGTCGTACGAAATTAATAGATTAAAATATGAAGTTATTCAGGAAATCAATAATACTTACAGTGAGTTTTACAAGGTTTATACTGATGGATCAAAGAGTGAATCGGGTGCAGGTGCGGCTATATATGATCCGAATCGTAACAGTCACAAAATATTTAAAGTAAACAATGAGCATATATCGATATTAACTACCGAATTGATAGCAATTTTTGAAGCTCTTAAGTACATTTTAGCAATTGATGTGAAAAAAGCAGTTATATTGACAGATAGCAAAAGTGCATTGCAACATATTATTAGATGTACTAAAGGTTGCAATGGAATATCGATAGCATATTCTATCCTTGGTATCATACAAGATTGTAGAGACAAGGGGTTTTTTATAAAGTTTCAGTGGATTCCATCCCACATTGGACTGTCCGGTAACGAGGAGGCGGATCGATTGGCAAATTCGGCTCTTTTAAATGGAATAAATTATAACATAAAACCTCACTACACCGAAGTGTTTTCAAAATTCAAAACTATTTGTTTTAAAATTTGGAATGAATATTTTAATAAGAGATCACTCGATAATGGGATATGGTATAGAACAATTCAATCCGAACCTCCTCGTATACCTTGGTTTGTAAATAGTAAAATTAATAGAAATAAGTTAGTTATAGCATTTAGACTTAGATCCGGACACATGCCATTAGGCAAGTTTAAACACTTAATGAGGAAAAGGGATTCTCCCAATTGCGAAGTATGTGGTAAGGTAGAAGATGTTTCGCACTTACTATTGGCATGTGTTCGTAATCATAATTTGAGAGAAGCACTAACGTGTGAACTAAATTTAAATTTTATGAGTATTGGTATTTTTAACTGTATTTTGAACAAGCCTTCGAGCATTTCGGCAATCAAAGTGTATAAATTTGTTAGTGATTCTCTCAAATTGATATAGTTTTAGGTTTAATTATGTAGTTTGATTTTAATTTAGTTTGTAACGATGGGGCTGGCATATAGATTATCTGTAAAAGCCCCTTACAAAATAACAGATTAAAAAAAAAAAAAAAAAAAGTAAGTACATACATAAGACCTACCTGCCAGTGCAACTTTTGTAAAGAAAAAAGTCAAAATCAAGTTTTAACGGAGTCACATAGTAACATCGACAAAAATCATATCATTCCCTATCCCGCACGATTCTTATTATTTTTCAGGATAAAACTATCGTAGATATATATGATGACCCGCAGTATTAGCTATATCTAATTTATAAGTAAGTAGGTACATAGGTACATATATGTCAAGTTACGTTCAAACGTCAGTAGGTATTTCAGCGTAAAATGTGAGCAGACAGACATACACAAGTTAAAAAAACCGGCCAAGCGCGAGTCAGACTCGCGCACCGAGGGTTCCGATTAACTAGATGATGCTCCTGGCTTAGTCCGCGTAGATTTTGGTTTTTTTAAATCCCGTGGGAACCTCAATTTTCCGGAATAAAAAGTAGCCCTGTCCTTCCGCGGGATGTAAGTTAAACTCTGCACCAAATAATCAAAATCGGTTAAACTATTGGGCTGTAAAAGTCTAGCAGACAGACAGACACATTTTCGTATTCATAATATTAACCCAACAACCCCCCCGTATGGGTTATTCGTCCAGTTACAGTTTTATTAGGTATACTAAGTAGGTATATAGACTCGTGTTTTTGATAGCCGAGAACAGGCGCTCCATAAATAGACGCAATAGACCTAATTCCATAAGTTCTGCGATATTAAACACAACGGTATCTAACTTCTCTTGAATTTAGCCGCAATCGTCTACATTATAAGCTTTGGGTTACAACTTAAGATGGAAGGTAAAAATCTAGGATCCTATACCTTAGAGCCATCACGCACTAATCCGATCCGAGTCCGTGAAAACACATTCCTTTTTGTTTTACGAACTATTTGTATAGTAGCTTATGACAATAATATGTCCTAGATATTTTTTATATCCGTATTTTCACGGATTCGAATCGGATGAGTGCGTGATCGCTGTTAGTCTATAACTAGATTCGACGATATAACCTACCTACTGCTGGAATCAAACTCAAGACGTAAGTGTTACTAACCAGGCTGGTTTTCGGGTCGCTGCACTATAGAAGTCGTAAAACTTAGCTCTTACTAGCAAGCTGCGTTAAGTTACGGAACAATTAAAATTTTGTTGAAAAATATTGTCATAATATAAATGTTAAAGACTGGTTTTATGTACTTGTAGTTGTTAGTCGTAGAATATTCATATTATGCTCGTCTCTCCGTCTCAGCCAGTTTTGTTCCGCAGCAGCAGGTGTAAAGCGCCCGAAAACGAAAGGTGGAGCAACGTTTCTGTTTTTGTACTCCAAAAAAGTTCAGGTAGAAAACTGTTCTATTATATTTTATAGTTCTTCATTTATCGCCGTAGTTTTAAAGCTATTATAGTGCGCAAACATCGCTAAACAACTGAAACTGTCTCACTATTGGCTAAAATGCACTGTTGAAGCAAGAAGACTATAAATATAGCCAATCACAACTGAGTTTGTAGCGATGATTAATGCAGCTTTTCTGCAATCGACCTGCTGTCGGGGTGTGATCTTATACATTTACCTAACAAAAATATTTTTAGCTAATGCCAGGATTAGCCACTATGAATAATCTAAATTCTATAGAACTAAGAAGATAGCTAGGAAATGGCGAATTTAAGTTAGATCACAATAATAATATGATCATATACCCTGTACCCTGTACCTGTACCTGTCTTTTCATCTGTGCATGTTCCCGATTTTATACAAGCCTAGCGACCTGCAACGGCTTTGCACGGGTAGTACAATTTTCGTAAGGATCTCTATTTTTTTTAAATAAAATTACCTTATGTCCCACATAAATAATGTAGCTTTCTACTGGAGTTTCGTAGTACCAGATACCTACTAGGTACATCCTACAAACAAACTTACAAACTCTTAACAAAATTCTTAACTCATTCGAAAATTCTAACTTCAGAATTTTCTAACGCATCCAAAGTTCTGATATGCGTCTTCCATTGCGACATGGTTGCGAACGGTTCGTGTATCAAGACTAGACTACTAGCCTTATCAAATTCTTATTCGCACTAGCGAGTAACTCAACACGGTACATCCGGATGTAATTTTATCTAATTAATTCCTACCCATACTTCTCGCAAGGAATGCTTTATACCTACTTTGACTTCCTTTGCTGTATCACAATTCACATGTGCAACGGGTTTTATTGAACGAATAATTTAGTGTATTAAATTATTATTATTATTATTCAATAACCGGTCTTATTCGATTTTAGGAAATTCATTTCATTTTTATGCAGAACAGATTTAGATTTTGTTCTAATGTACTTCAAAAGTAAGTGAGTAAGTAAGGTAAGTAATGAGGGACTTAAATCTTTCTCCTGTCTGGCATCTAGCTAAGATCAATATGTCTTGAACTTCTAAAAGAGCGCTATATACATAATGGTACAGTATACTACATAAAATATCGACTCGGGCGTTCCGTCTGGGATACCATCGTACATTCAGATTCAATATTATTTTACCATAACGAGGCCTTATGGTCCTGGCAATAAGGTTGAAATTTAGCTTAGAGTTTATTTTATCTCGCGTGGAGTAAAGTGGAACCACCCCCACATAGCAGTCTAATTGTGAAAGTCCTTCTTGCGACTGCATGCACCCTCTCTTTGAATGTGTTTTATTGGTGTCAACTTTGTAAAGCTATTTTTTTCTGTAAAGTTTTTAAAATGACCAAAGACTTGCTGAGTAGGTACTTAACAACTTTTCATAACGATTAAAATTATCGATGTCTACTTATTACTTAGTAAATTGCTAAGAAGTAAGTAGATGGAGAAATCGCATCTAATCCACGAAAAGAAGTCAGACATTCATTGACTTAAATAGGCTACTTGACTCATATCTAATTTCGTCCAATAAATGATTATTTATTATAGTATTTTGCTTAAGACAACGAAATATATCAATAACAATTATTAAAAACGCAGGATGGATATATAAATCCAATTTTAAAAAAGACAGTTTTTATTTTTATTTGAAACGCAGAAAACGCTGTCAGCCATGATGTGACGTCATTAAATATGTAAACAAAGAAATGTCATCCCTATGTCACGGAAGTTTATGCTGTTGTTTACAAATGCATGACGTCAGAGCACAGATAATCAATAGGCCAAACATGGCCGACAGTGTTTTCAGCTGTCTATGAAAAATATATTTTTAAATTAAAGTTTTACGGTTTTTAGGGCGTAAAAAAATATAGTGTTAATTTTTTTGATCTAACAGGACAAATATTAACCATTTAAGACCAACTTAAAAAAAGTGTCAACTAGCCTATTATTGCTTTCTAAATAATTATATCGAAGAATAAGTCTTGAGTTGAGCGCTCAATATGAGCGCTATCACTACTAATATTATAAATGCAAAAGTGTGTTTGTTGACAAATCAACAATCAATCACGTCGCAATGGAGCAATCAAAAAATTTATTTTAAAAATAAATTAAATTAATGAATTATGTTGTAAAAGACCTGGAGAATGATATAAGCTAATTTTTATCTCAGGAATCAGGTAGTTAATACATATGTAGGTACATAATATTAAGTTAATATGCATTTAATTTTAGGGCAAGTTGGTAACTTTCAATTATTATCATTCAATTGTTTTGTCTAGTAGTCACTACAAAAGCAGTTTAAACATCGCATGACCATCTTAGTCATTATAATTATAATTAATGTTACCCACTTCGGAATTGAACACGAGAGCTGCTACTATAATAATTATTATATGCCACTATGTACCTACCTACAACACGTTATCTACTATGTATTGTAATGCTTCTTTTTTTATGACAGTGGTTTCAATGTTATCTACAATCATAACTTATAGCATAACACATCTATTTAGAGTAAAACTTACCTAATGACTTTTGACTCTTAATTATTGAGATTATAATATAAATTAAAGTCCCCCGGCGCGCCGCGCCAATTTGGCGTTTGTCCGGGCTAGTCTTTATATATATCATCTAACAAATGCAATAACCGACCATCAAAAAGTGTAATTTATTACCTATTTTGAATAAAACATTTGATTTGAGTACAGTAGTACAGTCAGCAACAAAGCTAGGTGTGCACCCGCCAGTACAAGCGACTATGGACGGGTGCAAAATACCTTTGTTGCTGACTGTACCTAATAGTCAATTATGTCGGTAAAATGGTCACCTTGCGAAGCCGGGACGGGTCGCTAACTCGCTAGACACTACTAAAACTAAAAGCCCGTTAAATATACTTTATGCAAAGGATACACATTACGCATCCTGTCTAGCTAACCGGTAAAGACATACGCCTTCCTAGTTAATAAAAATTAGCATTAGCACCGCGACCAATTTATGTTTACTTTTGGTAGTTATATTTTATACCTACCTATATTTAAATCAATAATAATCATTGATTTCAATCGGCTCACGGCCGATGGAGCCAAAATGAACCCAAGAGTTAAAAGTAGAAACGTTATTTACTATTACATTTTATCGATGCTGTTTAACTTATAACACCTACTATTGATGCTTTAGCCAATAAAAACGTTCACTCTTGTGAAATCCAAACATAAACGCGTGGCCATTTCTGGATACCAAATGGAACCCGAAATAACTTTTCCGTCACTCACGCACAGATTTCGTTTTCACGATCCACGCATCATATAGAAATTAGAATACTTATAAGTATGTGGATTGTTCTAACCACAACTCTTGGTTTGTTGGAACTTAACATTCTAAATGATCGATTAACTGATGATCTCTTTGAAAAACTTAAATCTAAACTATCACGTTCGGTACTTACTTATTGATTCAGCGTTTCTATGATGTCATTAATAAACATCGAGGTGTTAATTTGTAACACAGAATAAATTCTTAAGTTTATGTACTTAGTATAGGTACCTAACTATAATCCGATACTAATTAGGTAGTCTTAAAGCCAGTTTAAAATTATTGGGTGTAATTATTTCTTAATGTGCTATTGTTTTAGTTGCATTTTATTTATATTTCTAGCCAAAAACACACACGGCGAAAAAAATTTCCCTTTGTTAGTTCGGTTCAGGCGCATTATACCTACTTAACTAAAATTTGGAATTGGTAACGGCATTATAACGCATCGTGTTGGTCCAATGCACAGTGAATATGTTTTGTGGGATTATAAATTCAAGTAACGGTGATGTCATTGTCTCAATTCGTGGATAGAGAGGACATTTATGTATGAAGCTTCCGGGAACCTTTGTAAGGCGAGCAGGTACCTAAAGGCGAACTAACCACGCGTGTTCTGCTTCTGTTTATAGTTCATAATATTCATTAGAGATATTATACCTTCCTTTATTAGACGCGTCAGGTATGGCTATCTACGTATTCCTTAACTCAATAGCACAGATAGTTTTATATTTGGGTATGAAATAATAACAACATGACAGATAGGTAGGTTCTGGAAGAAATATATAGGCTGCATAATCACTTACTATCGCGTGTGATTGTAGCCAAGCGCTAAGTCTATAATATACTTAAGAAACTTCCAAATAGGTACCTACCTACCTACCTACTACCTTTGTCGGTCTCAACGACATAGACACTGCTCTACAAATCTGCTATGTCTGCTGCTTATAATATACTAGAGGATGCCCGCGACTTCGTCCGCGTGGATTTAGGTTTTAAAAATCCCGTGGGAACTCTTTGATTTTCCGGGATTGAAAGTAGCCTATGTCCTTCCCTGGGGTGTAAGCTAACTCTGTACGGTAAATTTCATCAAAATCGGTTTACGGCCCTGAAATGCTAGCAGACAGACAAACAGACAGACACACTTTTGCATTTATAATATTAGTATGGATAACAAGTACATATCTCTAAGGTAAGTAAAACAACGGCATTTTTAGCAATACTAAATTAAAAAAAAAAACAAAAAAATGGGGAAGTTAGCAAAGGATTTCAATTTTCAACCATATGGACGTAACGGCCGTTATTTATTAGCCATATTAAATGACTAATATTCCCCTTTCCTCTCCAATTAAGCGTCAGGCTTGTGCTAGGAGTAGGTACGACAATAGTGCAACGGGCGGGATTTGAACCATCGACCTTTCGGTTTTCAGTCCACTCCTATACCGGTTGAGCTATTGAGGTTCAAAATTATTTATTAAAAGAAAGAGATAGCATATTTTTGGGCGAGGGTCGCGCCCTCAATGTTATTATTTTTAGGGATAAGAAGGGCACTACGGCATGCTCTTTTTTAATTATTATAAGCCCTCGGCCCTGAAGTACCTATCTATTGTAGTTTATTTTTTGTTTATTGAGTAACTTATCTGAAAGTCTACAACATCCTTAGTAGTGGTTGCTTTATTGTCCAGTATCACCTTATTTATTAATAAGTAGGTATAATGGAATTACATAAAAATCATATTCGACCCTATAGGTAGGTATAATGGTTCAACAAACTTCAAACATACTTATTTATTAATTAAGCATTAATTATTATCAAAATATATAAAAAAGAAAAGTAATAACCAAGATGTAATAAGCTTGTTGAAAGCAAAGTAGCTTTCCTTTTAACTTTTATATTGAACAAAAGTGATTGCCATGTAATTGATTCTGGAGTTCTTGCTAATAATTGTACGTATTTTCTATAATATTTATTTTTGTACATAGTTGCAAGGCAAAAATTAATGGCTGGTGGTTTAAACTATTATTAAACTGATCGCACATTACTGCCGGGCCGCAAGATGTAAGGGATGCTAATAAGCCCACATGTGCCGGATTTTTCAGTTCTGAAAACGCAAATAACATCAGCAACATGAGTCGACTACATCGGACGCTTGTTGTTTACATCTATTGTGCGATCAGAATTTCTTGATAATTTGATTTTGGAATGTTTAGCATCTTTGAATAACATTTTTTTTATTTGTTTCAGATTCGGGCAAAGCCCAGCCGCATCGCGGCTAGTGTAGTTTTGTACTTTTCGTTTGTACCGGCATTTGTTTGTTTTCTGAGTGGATACAGTGAATCAGTGAAGTGTTTAGTGACTGCGCACTATGGCGACGTTCACCGGATTTACGGTCCTCGTCGCACTGCTCGCTATCGGTAAGTCCTTACAAAATGTTACGACTTACGGCTGAGTCAAAAGACCCGCGTGTGTCGAACGTAACGTATTTTTCAGTACTAAGGGTGCCTGTCCACTGAAGCATCATCATCAACCGTCGCCAGCTTACTACCTACTAAGTATGGGTCTCCTCTCAGAACCAGAAGGCCTTAGTCTGCTACGCTATGAGTATGATTCTTATAGTAGAGTATAATGAACTTTGAGAACATTAGGGAGAACTATCAGGCATAAATCTGCATGCCTCAATCTCACGATGTTATCCTTCACCATTAAAACTCGTAATATTTAATTGCGTGAAACGCATCCAACTCCGAAAAGTTAGAGAACCACGAGATCGGACCCCGGACCTTCCGACTAGGTTTTTTTTATAAATGTGCTACGTTTGGGGCTATGCGGCTCTTGCGCCTCGCCTCTAATATAGCTACGTCAGTTCAATTCTTATTGATTAGCCGACCTTGCCGTGTGCCGGGATAAACATTAATAAAAAGACGAAGCAGAATTTAATTTATTAGATCAATTCAATAGGAACTGTGTTCCAAAACCAGTGGTAAATTAAACTATTTGACGATTCAGAAGCACTTGTAAAAGTTTACTTACAACGTTAAGTTACAACTTATCAGATTAAAATTCGGAATTCGCTGCGAACACAGCTTACAGTGCGGACGTGTTACAAATTAATCGAAAATAAAAACAAAGTGGTGACAAACAATTTTCATCTATAAATCTTCAGTAACAAGGCAGTATTTGGTGTGCATATTTTAAGTATCATACAACTTAATCGCTCTGCGAAGCTGTAGCGGGGGGCACTTGGAGTAAACAAGACGGGCTCTGTACGACCCGTCTCTGCACCGTCTCGCTCCCACACCTGGCAAGCGCATGCGACGCCGCTGTACTGACGTGAGTAAAAACAAAGATCAATATGAGCGCAGACCGATCTCCGACTAGAAGTGACTTGGCATCTGCGCGAAGCGGATCTTACCCAAATTTACCAAGCAAAATTAATGCCTCCCAGCTATCAGAATTGTCTCAAGTTACAGTTCGAAATAAGCGCAAATTTATTGCAGAAAATGAAGAATTAAAGGCTGAATTTTCGGATGTAAAACATGAGTTCATTGAACTGAGTAAACAAATGACAGCACTACACCTTCAAATGTCAGAAATGATGACGTACCTCACATCTAACAACACCATGCAAATAGACAATTTCTCTAAAATAAGTGAAGATGTGTCTGTCATAAAAAATCAAGTCAATGATATAAAATCTACGACTGAATTCTTGATTGAGGAACAAAGCAAACTGAAATTAGAAAGTATGAATATCAAAAGTTCGAATAATACTACACAGAAGAAGGTTGAGTTATTAGAATCTAGAATGCAAAACATAGACTTGAAAATGATTAGTGTGGACGCAAGCCCGAAAGTGAAAGCACAAGAAGAAATTATTACAGAACTAAACGAGCGAAACTTGAGATCAAGAAATATATTAGTGTCAGGCATAGCTGAATCAACCTGTACTGACCCGAAAGAGAGACAAATTCATGATAGAAACGCTTCCTGGAGTATTTTAAAAACTATTTACACAGATTGCCCTCAGCCTGAAAAAGTTTATCGGATAGGAAAATACAATCCAGATAAAAACCGCTTAATCAAAGTATGTTTTGAGCTCCCAAAAACAGCCCTGTATATACTTCGGAACAAATCAAGCGTGAAGAATGACGTGAACAAAATTTACCCCGATCAAACATCTCAGCAGCAATCATATATGAAACATCTTAAAGAAGAGCTTGAGAGTCGAACAAGAAATGGCGAAACAAATCTCATAATAAAATATGTGAGAGGTGTGCCTAAAATAATTTCTGCGCCGCCAAAAACTACAACCAATAATTAGTACTAAAGACTACGAGCGAAAAGTGGGATTCTAGCACTTCTACGGGATGAAAAATGTTTTGTGCGAAGGCGTACAATTATACAATAAGCTCCCCAGTGACATAAAACACACAGTCTTTACAAACTTATAAAAAACTCCTAAAATTTCATATACTGAACAATAACTCTAGAACCAAATGATAAATTACATTAACAAAAACTTTAACATAAAAAAATCCATATTCTGCTACATTTATATTTATATATAAATATAATTAATATCTACTTTCATACTAAACTTACATACACGACTATAAAAATAAAAATAAAATGCATATGATATATATAAATATACTTAAGTATACATATTTGTGTACATTTACATATTATAAGCCCTTTACTATAAATAATACATACACATAGAAAATACTACTATACTACTTACTGTACTTACCTTGAAGTGCCAGCCGTATCTAGTCTCTAATAATCCATGTTATGTCCGTGCCATTCGCGCACTCGATCGACTCGCTTACTTTGTAATAATTTCATTTCTACCCACTTTGTTTTGTATAAAGTCGCAGTTGATGTGTGGATAATATACCTACTGTTTATTTGTTAAATTTCTCATGTAAGTGAATTTAATTCTTAATGAGAATAAAGTTCTTTAACCGTAAAATTAAAATTCAAAATAAAAGTACGGAATTCCACTGACAAGCCTGCTATTTTGAGTAGGAGAGCGCACTTTGATTGTCATTTATACCTACTTAATACTTTACCGCCGCACTCAGAGTCGCTAATCGTTACTTAATTGAGTTAAAACGAGACAGATTTATGTGAGAGATATAGCTCTGTCTCGTTTAACTCAATCTTAAATAACGATTAAGCGACTCTGAGTACAGCTGTTAGTAACTTAACTATAGGTACATACTTAAATAATAATTAATTGTTAAATTTTTGAAAAGGTCAACTGCCGAGTTTCTTGTTGATTCTTCTCTATGAGAAGGGCATTCTAAATCAGTAGTAAGTTCACTTGACGATTCAGTAGCAGTAAGACGTTTTAAAATAATAAAAGAAGGCAAAGTAAAACTAAGTACCGTGATTGTAACTTTAAAAAATAGTGGGCGGCCTACTGTGGTTATAGGTACGTAAGCAATATTCCTTAGATACCTTAGAAGTGGATTCATGAGGGATTTTGGTAAATTCCAGCGGGATCTTTATAAAAACTGTAAATCCAAAACGAATTCGCGGATAATAAAGTAGGTACCTATTAATATTGATATGTACCTATTGCCAAAGAAGACGGCAAGATAGTTTATATTTCATTAAGTTTACAATATCAAGTTTCATTTAAAATATTTATAAAGAAGTTATACGCCGGTCGGCTGGAATTCTGATAAAAATCCTGGCATGTAACAAATTCTGACGTCTGGTAACCCTATATGGGCCCTGCTCGTGGCTGCGATCGATATAGCGGTCCGGACATCAGGGAGAAAATTCGCTTGCCATCTATTTCAACGCACGCCCTCAGCCTCAATATAACCATACCTACCTACAAGTTACTACTTCAGTGATAAGAAAAATAGAGAAATAAGTTATGAGGTCAAACATCTAGAACCAGTTTCAAACAATAGATATCGTAGTTAGGCACATATTTATTTTCCGAAGATAAACCAAGCTATTTAACGATGGTTAAATAGAGAGAGAGCGAGCGCGTGCCAGACCTTCGTTATTTTATAAAAGCTTAATCCAAATTCCAAACAAACGTTCCTCCCAGTTTTGGGGACAATACGCAGCGAAACTTTCAGTTTTTATAAAATAAGGACTGGCACGCGCTGGCTCTTAGGCCAACACTTTTCATTATTAGCTTGCACATAGATAACTCTGTATTTTGCCGTAATCTTTAGGAAATTTTATGGTGGTGTTCAATAAAATCTGACATTTATTTTGGGAATGATTACTTTAAAAGTTCAAACAGATTCATGGTTCATTCATTTCAACAGTTTAGTATATTAATTTGCGTGGACGAAGACCGTAAACACGCTACACAGCAGCAGTCTTGCTGTAAACACACAGAACATTGAACTTTCGTAGTATTTCGTGTAGTTTTGTAGCGAGGTAATGGAACTATTAAACTTCTCATTTATAAGTCCCGCAAATTTCTAATGCGCGTGGCCGCCATTTTAGTGACGTCAGCACTTCGAGCTGATGGTATATTTTGACTTAAATATACGTCAAATGATGTCAAACTGACGTTATTTCGATGTTAATGAGACATGGGTCCAGCGCTATAGCAATTTGCGGGACTTATACTAAGAATAGAACATCTTTGACTAGCTTTTCTTCGATCTCAGATTTGTCCTTATATAAAAAGCTTAATTAAAAAAAACCGGCCAAGTACGAATGAGACTTGCGCACCGAGGAATCCGTACTCGGATTTTTTTTGCGACATTTTGCGCGATAAATCATAAAACAATATGCATAAAAATAAATAAAGATATGTTTTAGAATATGCCCTTTCATATGATACCCCACTTGCAGTGGCGTGCAGGTCATAGAGGCATAAATGCACTGCTTACCCCAGTTGTAATAGCTTAATGCATATTTTTCATTATGACCTGCCAGTAAACAGGTTTCTACCTAACTAATGCCTACCCAGGCTTTAAACACTGTGCACGCCACTGCCCACTTGGTATAGTTATCTTACCTACTTTGAAAATTGAAAATACCTAGGTACTACATAATTTATAAAATTTAATAAATAATTTATTAGGTAGTTCATTAACACATTGTAATTTTTTTGTGTGATGTAACCACAAATTCACGGTTTTCGGATTTATTTCTTCACTTGTGCTATAAGATCTACCTACCTGCCAAATTCATGATTCTAGGTCAACGGGAAGTAGGTACCCTATAGGTTTTCTGGACAGACACGACAGACAGACAGACGGACAAACAGACAGACAGACAACGAAGTGATCCTATAAGGGTACCTTTTTTCCTTTTGGGGTACGGAACCCTAAAAATTATTTATGATTGTTGTGAATTGATTTTAATTTAGAGTAGACGTCAGAGTACCAGAGTAGGTAGGTACCTACCTACTAGAATGACGACCTCGCACAGGAAAGCGCTGCGTTGGCAGACCTCCCTCTAGGTGGACAGACAACATCAAACGAATCGTCGGAAGCCGTTACAGTACGCGGACGAAAGTAATGTACATCGGCCTTTGGAAAGATATTTCAGCTTTGTAGAGCGTTGTCTCTGTCACTCATACCTATATGACGTTTTGTCGGTTTCAACAGGGACAACGCTCTATAAATCTGCTATCACCTTCTAAAGGTCGATGCACATTACTTTCGGCCGCGTAGGTACTGTACATTCAGGCGGCGCGACGCAAGACCGTCGCATGTGGATATTCCTACAAGAGACCTATGTCCAGCTGTGGACCTAACCGTCTACCGTACCGTACCGTACTGTAAAGTCTACCGGTTGAAAATGATGATGTATATACGTCTATTATCATTATTAGGTACCTAACATGTCTGCGTTCATGGCTGGACATACGAAGTATGGACATAAGAGCTTCTCGAAAACGCGCCACCACACTCTGTCCTCTCACTTCCTCATCTACCGGCCGCCACCTCTAGATTGTCGATCGAATATCTATTAATTATTATAGTTATTATGGACGGGCGAATACTGCGACGCATTTGTATAGCTACCTACATAATTAGAATTTCAAAACTAAACTACCTACTTACCTACTTTTACCAACAACGGAAATGTTTTTGTTTGTTTGTTTTACTTTTGTTTGGTAAACATAAAAATGTTGCAAATGTTTAAATACCAATAAGTAGTGACCTCTGAGGTAGTGGCTAATACATTCTAGCATCTAGCTATCATACTTACTAGATGCAAGTTGTAAGAGCAATTTTTAAATTCGAAATCATCTAATGACCGAGCCGCCCACATACTGTATCAACCATTATTATTCTATTCGTAAACTACCATTTGTTACGTAACATCTATGCAAACAAGCTGACAATAGGAACCGTAGTGTCACCAAATACTAACCGCACCGTATCTAATTTCAATGTACCTCAATCAACAATATGAGGATTTGTTAGACGTCAGTAGCTAACTTCTAAGTGATGGCTTTTCGGGAATATTCATTGAAACAGATATAGGTACGTACCTATAAGATTATCTGTATTACTAAAGTCTAAAAGCTTTTGTCTGCATTTAATGTAGGACCGAAAATTCTCTATTTTTGAGTTCTTCAATATTCAGTACTCCTTAAACATTCCTAATACCTAGCTCAATTATAGCTACCTGTATGATATCAATTAAGCTTATCTAACCGTTGTTTTTTTTATATCACAATCATTTTCAACTCTTTATCATCTCGTACTTCCTACCAAGCTTAAGGACACTCACACAAGGAATTCCTTCTAAGTACTGAGCATACGAAATATTTGTAATGTCACAACACAAGATGTTAGCACTCTTGGGTAACATAGTGATTATCAAGATAACAATTTTTGGGTTCAGCTAGGAATCTGGAGAGGTGAACGACCACATTTATCAATAAGTATACAAAGGCTGTTCTAACTCTACGCTATCCCTAGTAATATTATAAATGCGAAAGTGTGTCTGTCTGTCTGTCTGTCTGCTAGCCTTTCACGGCCCAACCGTTCAACCGATTTTGACGAAATTCGGTACAGAGATAACTTGCATCCCGGGGAAGGACATAGGCTACTTTTTATCCCGGAAAATTAAAGAGTTCCAACGGGATTTTTAAAAACCTAATTCCACGCGGACGAAGTTGCGGGCATCAGCTGGTAATGAATATTCTTACTTCCTAAAAAAGTTTTCTTTCTGTTGCTTATGATGACTATGAGTTATGACGTGATGCATTATATTGTACCGCACGAAGTTTAGAATTTATGCATGACGTTGAGATGCGACCTGAACGAGGCACCATTTCCGAAGGAATTCATAACATTAACGAGCTCCGTTCGCCTGGACTTTGTTACAACTTCAGTGTACCGATACCGTTATCAAAGAATTTACATAGTTTGTGCAATGAAGGAGAATGTACAGTTTTTCTACACATGATGTCGCGTCGTTACTCCATTAAATCAGAAGCGATTTTGTTCATACTTTACTCGTATTGTCTAGCGAAGTTGTAAGAGCTTCTTAACAGAGATAGAGTCTCTTCAAAACAGATATGATTTGCGTTTCATAGGCAGTAGGTCTACATAAGATTATAATTATTTATTTTTGATTTGGTTCGATTTTATAGTAGGTACGAAACTTATACAAAATTCTGCCAATACCTGCTCATTTTATGCCAACCTGCCGTCCTTTAACTATAAAGCCGTTAGGTACGTAAGTAAGTAGGTACCTAACTGTAAAAAATATTTTTTTAATTTTTTGAGTTATTGCCAAAAAACATGAGAATGGAAATGTTTCCTAAAAAGAATGCTACCGTAGGACAAAAGTTTTAATAGTAAGATCATCGAGACCAATAATAATTAATCTATGAGTAAGATTTTATTTTGGGCCTACGTAGCATTCTTTTTTGGAAACATTAGTTTTTTGAAAATTTCCACGTTTTTGGCGATAACTCAAAAAATATTTTTTGCAGTTAACGATTTTTTAATTAAAGGGCGGCAGCACAGGCGTCACTCCTGAGCCTGAGTCATGACTCTATCATTCTCGTCAGAGTTACTCGTTACAACAATTGCGAGAAAAACGACAATTCCTCCCACTTTGACGTCAACATGAATAATGTAAAACTGAATTCCAGTCCAACCGTGGTATTCATATTTAAACGTGCCATTACTTTTCTTGTAACTTGAATAGTAAAGTTCAACCTACGTTAGACCATTAGACAAAGCGGTTCGCCTTATAGCCGCCGAACTTGGACCTGTTGGTTGCATAATTATTAAGGCTTTGAATGCGCACCATAATTCAAACAGAAAACAATACGGTTGTACAGTGCTATATGAATATTAAAAACGTTTCTCCGCGCTTATTATGTATTTCTACAACCTTGAGTAAAAACAGTACTAGAAACCAGGCCTGCCGTCTGAGTAAATGCATCGATGTACTTAAGTAAATGAGTCAAAATACCAATACAAAATTACGAGTACTTTTCTTTTTACATAATAACCAAGATTTTTTAATATTTGTAGTTATACACGTTAGTTATAAAGGTAGAAAGAAGGTAGCGAAATTTTGTGAAAGTTTACAAAATACGAATCATCGTGACTTGTTAACTATGTTAGGTATAAAATTTGCATATTATTTTAGTTTTAGGGTTCCGTGCCAAACTGGTAAAAATCCCCTTGTTGACACGCGTCCGTCGGTGTCAATTATTATTTTAGTAACTAAGTAAAGCGGAAGTTGTAGGTATATAATAGTGGTCCAAGATTATTGTACCTACCTACCTAATAAAAATGAATTATTTCATAAAAAATTAAAAATAGTTATGCTCAATAGAGGTTTATGTATATTTTACAAGAAAAATAAAACCAATCAGCAAAGCTAAAAAAATATAACTAGCATATTTTTTTTGATAACAATAAACCACTACAAACAAAGCTAGTTTTTGTTTTGCAAAGTAATTCTTACCGTTTTACTTCTTCTGTAGTAGGTACGGAACCCTCGGTATGCGAGTCTGACTAGCACTTGGCGGGTTTTTAAAGCAAGTGCAAGCTACTGGTAAAATACGAAATTATGTTCTGAATGTTAAAGTCCAGATCGGTGAGATTGATGATCCAGATAATAGATAATAATTAATTATTAGTACAACCAAGCCGTATCTTAAATTTACCGACACAATCAAATAGATGCGCCCGACTTCGTCTCTGTGGATTTAGGTTTTTAAAATTTCTAAGGAAACTCGTCGATTTTCCGGGATAAAAAGTATATCCGTGTATGTAGTTGGTACGAGTTGCAACTGTAAGCTATCTGTGCGCTTCAAAATCGTTTGGCCGTGAAAAGCTAGAAGAGAGAGACGCTTTTGCATTGAAATATGTATTTAGTAGGGGTTAAGCCTAGGATTTAGTGTGTATTCATAAATGGGCAACAAAACTCTTCGATGAAGGGGCGTTGTATGAAGTTCTCACATAAGTATTTTACTACGAGTATTTTTAAAAACGGCATACGGCATCTTTCATAGAGCTTTAGCAGCTTTAGCATGGTAATATTATCTATATAATATTACCGTGGCTTTAGTATTGGGAATGTCGTTCATCTAAAAGGCAAGATGCAGCCAGGTGGTAGAGCAGGTGGCGGCCTATCAGTTGTAGCGCCCACATGCTATTAACATTGATTACAACATTGCAAACATCCAGTTCAGAGAACTATGCATGATAATTAAAATTCTTTAAGATAATATAGAACAATTTACAAACCATAATGCTTTTTATTTATTTTTACTAGTTGACAGTCGCGACTTCGTCCGTGTGAATTTAGGTTTTTGAAATCTCACGGGTAGGTACTTCTTGATTTACCGATATAAAAAGTATCCTAGTAGGTATGTCTGTTTTCGGGATGAAATCTACCTCTGTAAGTACGTCAAAAATGATTAAACGAATAGACCGTGAAAAGGTAACATTTACAGATAGATAGACACATTGGCCTTAATTTATCATAAAAGTATCATCATCATCATTATTAACCAATAGACGTTCTCTGCTGGACGTCTATTGTACGAGTATCTCTTGTAGGAACTTGGTCTTGCGCCTCCTGAAACCAGCGGCTCCCTGCGACTCGTTTGATGCGGTCTGTCCATTTAGTGGAGGGTCTTCCAAACCTGTGCATTCCGGTGCGAGGTCCTAGCACCTTGGGACCCCAACATCTATCGGTTTTTCAAACAATTTGCCCTGCTACTTCAGCTACGCAGTAATGTACGTAAAAAAACCGGCCAAGTGCGAGTCAGGCTCGCACAACGAGGGTTCCGTACAACAGTTGTATTTTTTCGAAATTTTGCACGATAATTCAAAAACTATGATAAACATAAAATAAATAAAAATCTGTTTTAGAATGTACAAGTGAAGACCTTTCATATGATACCACACTTGATATATTTATCTTACTTCGAAAATTGAAAATACTAATTATTAGTTTATGTCCACGATTTAATTTTTTTGTGTGATGTAACCACAAATTCACGGTTTTCAGATTTTTCCCCTAATGCCAGCTATAAGACCTACCTATCTGCCAAATTTCATGATTCTAGGTCAACGGGAAGTACCCTGTAGGTTTCTTGACAGACAGACAGACAGACAGACAGACAGACAGGCAGACAGACAACAAAGTGATCCTATAAGGGTTCCGTTTTTCCTTTTGAGGTACGGCACCCTAAAAATTGGGTTTGCAAACAAATAAAAATAAAGACCGAGTGGCACATTCAATCATTTCTATGTAATGGCCTAAAAGAAGAGAGATTCGTGCGCACGTGCATCTGTCCGCCGACGCGCGACGCCGCGGTTGGCCAATCACAAGACGTGTGCGCCGCACCATCTGTCGCACTAAGCTTGGCACGTTTTTTGCTCTCGAAGCGCAACTTTTTTCCCATAACCTGTGTACTACTACTGAAGGGATGCTTTATTGAAGATTTTTTTAACCTTAACTTTTAAGTAGGTACATCGACCTGGAGAATAACACCTAATTTAGAAATAGACTGGAATGTTCCGGACTTGTTAGAATTTCAGACTTTTAGGTGCCTTATGGCATACCTACTCATTTCAAAGTTTCAAAAATGCCGCCGTTAATTCATTTTGTCCCTGTGCGAAGCCGAGGCGGGTCAACTACTTAGTAAAATATCTTTGGTTTTTTCTGAAGTAGGTAATAATACTTAGATAGGTATAGTAGATACGCGACAGGTAGGTTTTTTTTTTTTATTAGATATAGCGAGCAAGCGAGCAGGCGGGTCACCTGATGTTAAGTGATTACCGCCGCCCATGAACATTTGCAGCACCAGAGGAGCCGCCGGTGCGTTGCCGGCCTTTTAGGAATTTGTTGGTCCGCCCCTCGAATAACCCCATGTTATAATCTAGTGGGAACACCGCCGATGGGAGTTGGTTCCACAGTTTGCACGTGCGTGGAAAGAAGGATCTGGCGCAGCGGACGGTCGAAGTGCACCAGACACCCAGATGGTGAGGGTGAAATTCCTTACGGTGGCGCGCGGTGCGGTTGTAGAAAAAAGAGGGTGTAATGAGGTCAAAAAGCTCTTCAGAGCACTCCCCATTATACAGGCGATAGAACACGCATAGAGAGCTAACGTCTCTGCGGTGCTCCAGGCTTTCCAACGAGCCGGTTAGTTTGGGATCGTCCACAAGTCGAACAGCCCGCCTTTGGATCCGATCAAATGGAAGGAGTTGGTACTGGGGTGCTCCAGCCCAAAGGTGGGAGCAGTACCTACTCCATGTGAGGGCGGACTTGCGCCTTATAGAGTAGGAGCCTATGCTCGGGCGCGAAGTACCGCTTTGCTCTGTTGAGCACCCCAAGCTTTTTGGGAGGCCTACATTACTTTCAGCATAATCCTCTATGATAATCCTACTAATATTATAAATGTGAAAGTGTGGATGTTTGGATGTTTGTTACTCAATCACGCAAAAACGGCTGAACTGATTTGGATGAAAATTGAAATGAAGATAGATTGTATCCTGGATTAACACAGAGGCTATTTTTTATACCGGAAAATCAAAGAGTTCCCGCGGGATTTCGAAAAATGTAAATCTACGCGGACGAACTCGGGGGCATCAGCTAGTTAAACATATTTACTTAAAACTACTGCCCCACCACACCGCATGCTTAGCTGACACTCGTCGCACCAAGAAACAATTAACGCTCGCAGAAGTGCCAGAAAATCACTAGAAATCGGGTAGTCAAGACTAAAACATTCATCTGGTAACTCAATTTAGAACAGGATACGTATTTAATCTGCGTGCCGCGTGCCCATTTCTGTAATTTAAAAGCAATTAAAAAGCAACTTTATTCACACACCATGAGGTCGATACACCGAGGTCGCTTCAGTATCATTCTAGGCAAAACTAGGTCGAGCCTTGTAACGAGTGCGAAAGTACGCTCGTCAAGCTCTCCAGCACTCAAACCCTTGCCTAGCTTTGATGCGCGAATCTTTGCTTAAGAGAGAACCCATGTTCACACATTTTATTGTACTTCTTGCCATTATGTATTTATAAGAAACTAGAAAATGGTTTACCAACCTACATAGAAACTATTTTTTTAAATTTTCTGTAACAACCAAAGGATTGTTAGGTGACAGGTCATCATCATCATCATGATCAACCCATCACCGGCTCACTACAGAGCACAGGTCTCCTCTGAGAGTAAGAAGGCTTTTGGCCATAGTCAACCACGCTGGCCAAGTGCGGATTGGCAGACTTCACACACCTTTGAGAACATTATGGAGAACTCTCAGGCATGCAGGTTTCCTCACGATGTTTTCCTTCACCGTTAAAGCAAGTGATATTTTAATTACTTACTTAAAAACGCACATAACTCCGAAAAGTTAGAGGTGCGTGCCCGGGATTGAACCCCCGACCTCCGATTGGAAGGCGGACGTCCTAACCACTTGGCTACCACAGCTTTTTAGGTGACAGGTAGCTGTACCTTATTAGTTATTTACATTTTAACAGTTGTGGATCATAAAGAGACTGTAGAGTAAAAGCGGACACATAGTAAAAGTTCCACGATGATGTGCAGTCATGTAATAATAAACTCTTTCATTTAACAACATACCATTTTTTTGTCTGATAAAATTTTGTCATAATCTATTTGAAATAGTTTTCCTGCTTATTTACGCGTCTTGTACTAAAAACCATCATCATTATCATCATTTTAGCTTGCGAGCGTCCATTGTTGAATATAGGTACCCAAAGAATAACTACAACTCAACGAATGTATTTTTTACAGGAGCAGTGCAATGCGAGGACGAGACGATAGGGCCAATATTCATGAAGGAACCCCCAAACCGAGTGGATTTCAGCAACACGACCGGAGCTGTAGTGGAATGCGCTGCCCGAGGATCTCCCGCCCCCGATGTTATTTGGGTACGAGCTGACGGAACCGCTGTTGGAGATGTCCCTGGATTACGACAGGTATCTATTCTCTTGATTATCATCATCTTTATGTATAATATAAAAAGAAAAACTGACTGACTGACTGATCTATCAACGCACAGGTCAAACTAATGGATGGATTGGGCTGAAAGGCATGCACATAGCTATTATAACGTACCTAAACATCCGCTAAGGATTTTTGAAAATTCAATCAGATCAGCATAATGCACTTTGCTAATAATGTATAATGTTGAAAAGTTATTATTGCAGTACAGTACCCAGCATGAAATATTGTACATCGATCTTTAGAATGAGATTTCGGCTCTGTAGAGCCCTATCACTCATATACCTATGTGACGTTTTTGTCGGTCTCAACGACAAAAGCAATGCTATACAAAAATGCTTTTAAATGTCGATGTACATCATTTTCTGCCGCGTACTGTATAATATTTTTTGCCGGCTACTGTATGTAATTGTATAGATTATTTGGATAATCGAAATACCTGAACCGAGTGGGATTATTTACGAGTACAGCAGTGATTAAGGATGCTCTCAGATTGTGTTTGTGTCTGGTCTTTGGCGACGAATAACAATTAGGCACTGATAATAATGAGGTACTTGTCCTTGTCCTTTCATCTTCACTCACTTTTTAAGGTTCCGTACCTCAAAAGGAAAAAAGGAACCTTTATAGGATCACTTTGTTGTCTGTCTGTCTGTCTGCCTGTCTGTCGGTCTGTCAAGAAACCTACAGGGTACTTCCCGTTGACCTAGAATCATGAAATTTGGCAGGTAGGTAGGTCTTATAGCAGACATTCGGGGAAAAATCTGAAAACCGCGAATTTGTGGTTACATAAAAAAAATTAAATTGTGGTCATGAACTAATAATTAGTATTTTAAATTTTCGAAGTAACCTAACTATATCAAGTGGGGTATCATATGAAAGGTCTTCACCTGTGCATTCTAAAACAGATTTTTATTTATTTTTATGCATCATAGTTTTTGAATTATCGTGCAAAATGTCGAAAAAATACGACTGTAGTGGGTACGGAACCCTCGCCTGACTCGCACTTAGCCAGTTTTTTTTCATTATGATCCTAAAATATTCTAATTGATGTAAGCGCTATTAATTAATGTTAAGAATATCAAAAAATATTGAGCAGGGTTTCTACGTCACATCATTAACAGACCTATAAACAAGGATAACAATCCTTCGCTCCTGACGTCATTTTATACTTTGATTCAGTTCAAACAATAGTCTAGTCTCAGAATACATACTTAATAATACAGCCATAGTGTAAATAGTATCTATATTATTGTAAGTAGATGAAGACGATGAATTAACCCAGAGGATAGCATAAATAGCATAGATGCTATTTACGTCCATGCACCATCATTGATATGCTAACATTTTTGAATAATAGTATCCAATCCAATCCATCAGCTTGTTTGCGTCCGCTGCTAGACATAGGCCCTTCCAAGAGCGCGCCACCTAACACGGCCCTCTGCCTTCCAATAATAGTAAAAAACATTAATTGATTATATTGGAATTTTAAGATATCTACAGCAGGTACTGCTTGTTTTTACAGGTCTTACCGAATGGAAATCTGGTATTCCCTCCTTTCCGAGCGGAGGATTATCGGCAAGAGGTCCATGCCCAAGTTTACGCGTGTCTCGCAAGGAACCCAGTAGGAACCATCCACTCTAGGGATGTTAACGTTCGAGCTGGTAAGTTGTCGTGTTGATGTTATATTATAACATACACTACCCGGCAGGAAATGTACACCGACCTTTAGAAAGAGATAGGGGTTTCGTAGAGCTCTATTGTTGAGACCGACAAAACGTCACAGGTATGAGTGACAGAGACAACGCTCTACGAAGCCGAAAGGTCTTTCTAAAGGTCGATGTATAATATTTCCTGCTGGCTACTGTATGTAAACCCTTGCTCTAAATACGTGTTTGCGCTACCTCCGGATTTAAAATGGAGCAATTATGCAAACCTACCTATAGTAGGTACTCGACAGGTCGAGATGACAATCGGGGTGGGAACGCCCCGCACAGCCGGGTGTGCGGGTCGTCCTCCCACCTCATACCCCGATTGCCATCTCGACCTGTCGCGTACTATATCTAGTTTTCAATCGAATACATCACTAATGATGACATTTGGGTACCGCTTATAATATCTGACACGTCTGACTGACAGTACGATAGAAAATTCTAACTAACTACATCGTCTAGTTAATACCTACACTTAATACAGCTGACATGCTCCATTTCGTCGGTTGACTTATGGCCCTGGCTTATTTGTCATTTGATACGAGTACAATTGCTACCGAATAGATAGTAATATCTATGTACTACATTCTAAACACATTCCATATCACATTTATATGAGTACATCATACATATTATATACAACGCGCTGCTGAAGGAGTCCCCTCGCTGTGACATAATATTTGCTGACAAATGGGCTGACCTCATGGGTCAGATCTTGCACTTTTGTGAAAATTTATAATTTTGCTTTTTAAAATTTATAATTTTAACAATTTTTGTAAGTATGTTTATGTTAGTTTGTACTCGTAGTTTAATTAGTGTAATTGGCTTTATGGCCGTTCTAATTAAATAATAAATAAATAAATAATAAATAATAAGGCTGAAGTTTAGCTACCTAGTTTTAGTTATTTTCAAATAAAAACTATATTTTAAAGTCGTACCTATCTATACCTATATATTTTTTAAAGGTTTCAATGTGGACTGCATGTCACTGTTCAAATTTACTGCTGGGGCCCTGCCCTTTTATTAAAGAGAGCTCAATAGGGTCAATTAAATAATCAGATGGGAACGATGCAGTGCATCAATTTGGGCGGTCATTATAAAATAACATGTCTTATTTATGGTTTATAGACCATAACGTCCGTAATGCTTGTTACGTTTTATAGAGTGCGTGACCGTGAGCTTATGGCTGAGGAGAACATCCATACCATATTACGTTTGAAGTAATTATTAATATGGGACGATATCGAAAATACTGAAATTTTAATCAAAGTACCTATCATTTTTATAATAAAATTACTATGCGTATATTTAACAGGTTTGTCACTAAACTAACTAGGGTCTAGGGATGTACCTAATATCCTTCTAATAAAGATTATTTCTTATTTACTGTATTACTTAGTGGTTGCGCAGAATTACGACACTGATGTTAACAAGGAGTATGTTATAATGGGCAACAGCATTATACTGAAGTGTCAAGTCCCGTCCTTTGTTGCGGATTTCATAGAAGTCATGTCCTGGCACACCGACGAAAATGAAGATTTCTTTCCGGGCGAAAACTATGGTTAATTCCAACTCCACATTTAAATTCTACCCGGCCCTCCTCAGTCCTTTTAACCCAATTCCGAAATTACAAACAAAAATATTTTGCAGTTGTACAGCAGCAATATGAATCCGAAGTTAATAATGAATATGTTATCCGTGGAAATTCTGCAATAATTAAGTGCTCAATACCGTCTTTTGTTGCTGATTTTGTAAATGTTGTATCTTGGCATGACGAAGCTGAAAATTCATTTACTATAAATGGCAGCAAGGAGGGAGAGGGTAAATTAATAGTCAAAGTAAAACACCAAGGTCCCATACCATAATTCCAATCCAATTAACGTATCGGAATAATTATCAAAATCTACTATTACAGTTGTGACACAATTTTACGAAGCTGAAGTGGTCTCAGAATATGTTATTCGGGGTAATACTGCAGTTTTAAAATGCAACATTCCTTCTTTTGTCACGGATTTTGTTAAAGTAGAAGCTTGGGTCGATTCTGATGGTGGAGAATACTTGCTTACCGATGACATCGGTAGGATTATTATACAATATTTAAAATAATTCGCATACTAATAAAATCAGTTCCTTATTCTTCCTTTCCCATTTCCTTTTTAAACTTCTCAACACCTACAAAATTCAAAATCAAAAGTTCGCAAAATTTCTTTCAGTCGTGAATCAATTTTATGAAGCAGAGATTTTAACTGAGTATGTAATACGTGGCAATGCTGCTGTTTTAAAATGTTCCATACCTTCATTTGTCGCCGATTTTGTAAAAGTAGAAGCGTGGATTGATGAAGAGGGAACAGTCATTGCTGACTCTGATAACATTGGTAAAATAATATCTTCAATCCACAAGAGTTTCCATATTAAGCACCCGTCCTACGTCCACTTCCTAGTCTACTACGTCTCAGCAGTAATTGTTATTCTCTAGTTGTGTCACAGTATTACGTGACTGAAGCCGAAAATGAGTACGTGATTAGAGGGAACGCCGCTATTGTTCACTGCAAGATCCCTTCATTTGTTAGTGATTTCGTATACGTGGAATCATGGCTTATGGATGACGGACAAATACTTACAATAAATAGCACAAGCACATCAGAGGGTACATATAATTATGTAAATATCTAATAATCCTGTCAAGTCCAAACTCCTTTACTTTTCCAAAGCAAAGTCCTTCACTTATTGGAAATTTCTTAATTAGTGGTATCACAGCCCTACGAAGCTGAAGCGGACAATGAATACGTTATTCGTGGAAATGCAGCTCTCATGAAATGTGAAGTACCAAGTTTTGTCTCGGATTTTGTATTTGTCAAAATGTGGACAGACAGTGAAGGAGGAACATATTACCCTGGAAATGCTGAGGGTAACCTCGCATTAATTACATGTGTCCATATCCTAAATTCCCTAATTCTGATAATTTTCTGTAACAGCGGTACTTCAAGCATATGAGGCTAGAGTAAACGACGAATTTGTTTTACGAGGCAACACAGCAATCTTGAAATGCATCGTACCATCTTTTGTAGCAGACTTCGTTCATGTCGTTGCATGGTTAATGGACAATGAAACTGTTACTGCAGAAGAAAACTCGATCATTGATCCCGGTAGTAAATTATTAGTATAGCAGATGTATTTCCTCCCTTTCCTGCCATGAATATTACCAAAACTTCTTCTGACAACATTTTTTATATCTACAGTTGTGCATCAAAATTATGAGCCTCGCGTTACCGATGAAGATGTTCTGCGAGGCAATTCAGCTATTGTCAAATGTTCCATACCATCGTTTGTAGCAGACTATGTACATGTAGTGGAATGGGTAACGGACGAAGAGTCCCTCTCTGCGTTCTCATTAAATGGCTCAGAGGGCAATTACGGTAATCGAGATCGCCCGCGCGACCTCAATTGTTCCTATCCGCTCTCCTCAAAAATCCTCGGGATCATACCCAAAATAATTTATTTTAATAATTAATTTCAGCCGTAAATCAATTCTACGAATCGCAGGTTTACGATATATACGTCATACGTGGTAACGCTGCAGTATTTAAATGTCACATCCCTTCGTTTGTTTCTGACCACGTCCAGGTTGTGTCTTGGCATGATAGCGAAGGGGGAGAGTATCTGACGAACGAAAACGACGGTATATTTGCTGTAACTGCTATTAACAATATTGCCTTGAAATCCCTTCCCAAATTCTAAAACTAGAACGTTTCAATTTATAAGATTTTGTAGCTCTAAATATTACCTTCAAGCTTTTCAATATTTCAGTTGTATCACAGGCTTACACGGTTAATTTAGTCGAGGAGAATGTTTTACGAGGGAACGCTGCAATTTTAAAATGTCTAATTCCAAGTTTTGTGACGGAGTATGTATCGGTTGCTTCATGGATTCTCTCAGAAGGAGATGATGAGGCAGAAATCCAATTAAACGATACTGCTAATAATGCCGGTATATTAATATTGAAATTGTAGGAACCGATCCCCTTTCCTGCATCCTTTTACCATTTAGGCAATGATACTTATCGCAATTTTTATTGCAGTCGTAACTCAAGCTTATACTGTAAATATAATGGAAGAAAGCGTATTACGTGGAAATGCAGTTATCCTCAAATGTCATATTTCGACCTTCGTTACTGAATATGTCAGCGTATCATCTTGGATTATTTCGGAAGCTGATGCTGATGAGTTAGAAATCAAAGCAGAATCTGATGATTTGGGTATTTGAATTTTAGGGATGTATATTAATTTTCCCGTTTTCCTTCCCTTGTTTGACGATTTTAGTATTATTTAAGATTGAAATAAAATATTTCAGTCGTTTCACAAGCATATACCGTAAATTTAATGGAAGAAAATGTCCTGCGTGGAAACTCAGCAATCGTGAAATGTCATATTCCAAGCTTCGTATCAGAATATGTAACGGTATCATCTTGGATGATATTTGAAGGTGATAATGAAGAAAAATATATTAATGGCACCGGATACGATCATTTGGGTATAACAATAACGTAATAGGTTTCTGTTGTCCAATCCTACTCCTCTCAGGTTTTAGATTAATCATATTATGTCGAATTGAAAAATATTTCAGTTGTTTCTCAATCCTACACTGTTAACTTGTGGGAAGAAAATGTTTTACGAGGTAATTCGGCTATACTGAAATGCCATATTCCAAGTTTCGTCACCGAATATGTCTCAGTCACGTCCTGGATTATTTCCGAAGGCGATGAAGAGGAAATAGATATAAATTTAGACTCTGATTTCAGCTTAGGTAAAGGTATAGATATTTTAGAGCTATTATTTCCTTTACTCTCCTATATCCCACTATAGATAACACAAACTGGTTGTAAATGTTGGCAAATAAACACTTCTTACTACCTATATTCAAACTTTAAATTCCATTTCCAGTCGTTTCTCAAGCTTATGATGTGAAATTTTGGGAAGAATATGTATTGCGTGGAAACGCTGCTATATTGAAATGTCAAATTCCAAGTTTTGTCTCTGAGTATGTTTCTGTCAACTCTTGGATAGTGTCTGAAGATGATATTGAAAATGAAATAAAGTTAGACAATTCCACGGATTTAGGTACTAAAATTCATTTATTCCACTTCTATCTCATAATCCTTCCATTTCCTGTTTTTTTTTCAGAATTTTCGGTTCAAGTGGATTACTCTACCCTAACGACCTTATTAAACCTTAGTATAAGATACTTACATCTTTACCAAACATGTTATGTTAAGTCCACCAGCGTTAGTGTCTTCACATTATTTGCTCATTTAGGTCATGTTGTTGCAGTGGTTTCACAAGCGTATGCTGTAAATCTAATGGAGGAGTATGTCCTTAGAGGAAATGCAGCTATTTTGAAATGTCATATACCGAGTTTTGTGTCGGAGTATGTCATGGTTGTATCTTGGATTGTTAGTGAGGGTGAAGAGGAAGTTGAAATAAAACTTGATTCTGATCTAAATATAGACGGTACGGAATTTAACTAAATTGATTCCTAAAGATCTTTTTTTCATGAATTACATCCACGATTACCTATGCCTACTGGCAGATGATCTAGGGCGTTGTTTTTCGGACTAACCTTGATCCATGGGCCTCACGGCCTACCATCATCCTCTTTCCTCCTTCCTTATGTTAATGCATGCAATGAAATTTATAAGTAAATTGCAACCTTACGTTGCGTTGGCTAAAATGAAATGACAATACTTTTTTATGCGAAAAATTCAAGTATCTACAATAATATTATAACATTTCAGATGGCAAATATTTAGTCCTCCCATCAGGTGAATTGCACATTCGAGATGTGGGACCAGAAGATGGTTACAAATCATATCAATGTAGAACAAAGCACAGACTTACTGGAGAGACTCGATTATCAGCTACTAAAGGACGCTTAGTTATTACCGGTAAGTGAAAATGACGTGTTGGCAATGCTATATATTATATATTTGTGACACTGTAGCGCGATTAATTAATAGTATATGGTAAATAGTAATGACATATTTAGATACTTACCAATATATACCTACCTGTTTAGTGGTTACTAATACCTGGTTTTTGTTTTAGAAATTATCAATTAATAGCGCTACTTTATGCTTCCTGACAGTGAAAATTAAGCGAAAAACAAAGCCACCGGTAATACAACTCTTTTCTTATTTAGCTATAGAAAAAAAACAAAAACAATTTAAATACACTTCAATTAATTCGCACTGTTAGAAAAGTAACTTTTTGCTTACTAATTTATTGACTTAGAATGGAGTAGTTTCAATAATCTACATTTTCTAAAGCAATTTTTTTTATTTAACTACCAAATTGTATGTATTTGAAAATGCTCTAGTTTAGTCATTTACAATTACAAATGTTTATAATCTCTTGTTAAAACTGACACCGCGTTCATAATATTTACAGTTCATTAAAACTTCGGCCATACAAAATAAGAGACTATATAACATTGTACATCTTACATTTTGTTGTGTGAAAAATAAGTTTGTAAATATAAAAGGTGTGTTTATATTTACAAATTTCTTTTTGAAGAACCTTGCCTGAATGTTGGGATAGGGTACCCCTGCAGAGCCTTGATTCGCGGTTCGATTCAAAATTTATTTCTGTGTTTCATAAAAGAAGTGTAGGGATTTGCCAGGGCTTACAATGTGTATACTTTAGTCTATTGATATCCCCCCTCGTAAATCCGCCTTCTCCCAACATGCGCAGAGCCGATGGGCCGAGTGCCTCCCAAGTTCCCTAGCGCGCAGACTACGAGCGGTTTCCAGTTTAAAGAATTCACCAGCCTCGCTGTTTTATGTCCCGCTCAGGCCTCTCCAGCACCCGCGTACCGGTAAGATAATACTTGAAATTAAAGCAATTTTGCGTCATTTCTCAGAGCCGATAGGGCGAGTGCCTCCTAAGTTTTCTTCGACTCAAGTGGGGGCGATGTACGTAGCAATAAAGGATATCACGTTTACGTTGCAATGTCCCGCACAAGCCTTCCCCGTCCCCGTGTTCAGGTAACGTCTACGTATTCTTCCTTTTACATTTCTTTGAAAAATTTTAGAACCGGTTGGACGTGTACCTCCAAAGTTTGCTACAATACTAACTGGCACAATGTTTGAGGTCAGGAAAAACTATTCTTACGCGTTGCAGTGTCCTGCACAAGCGTTCCCAACACCACTTTTCAGGTAAATGTCTTATGCATTTAACTGTCCTTACTTTCTTTAGAACCCGTTGGACGTGTACCGCCAAAGTTTGCCTCTGTCGTTATGGGTACGATGATTGGAGTAAGGAAGAATTATTCTTTTGCGTTGCAATGTCCTGCCCAAGCGTTTCCAGTCCCAATTTTCAGGTATTTATAGTCAATTTCCAGCCGTAGTTTTCAGTTAATAAAAATAGACAATTATTTATTTGCTTCAGAGCCAATGGGAAAGGTCTCTCCAAAATTTCCGAGTTTAGAAAAAAGTCGCCTCTTTGATTTTGATACTGACCAAAGTATAGCACTTTTATGTCCCGCTCAAGCATACCCCACCCCAATGTTTAGGTAAGACTTACTATATAGGTTTTGTTCGATAATTCCGCATTGATAAATAAATTAAGAAAAAAAAATCAGGCGTCTATTTCTTTTTATTTTCGTGAACAGAACCAATGGGTAAAGTATCTCCGAAATTTCCATCCACGGAAACAGGGCGCAGTTTTACGTTTTCTTCAAATACCTGTGTGACTCTACTTTCCCCGGCACAGGCTTTCCCAACACCATTATTCAGGTATATTATTTATAAGTTTGACATGTTGTGTTCTTAGAACCGGTTGGCCGCGTCTCACCTAAATTTCCATCGATGGATAGCTCCAGAAGTTTTAGCACGACGTTAAACACGAGCCTAACGATACTATGTCCTGCCCAAGCGTTCCCAGTCCCATTATTCAGGTAATGTCTTTGCGGAATACAGTATTTCTAAAGGTTATTTTACTTTATTCATAGAACCCGTGGGTCGTGTTTCGCCTAAATTTACAACTACTGATAAAAGTCGAGCCTTCGATGCAAAGGAATCCCATAATGTTACAATGTTGTGTCCCGCACAAGCTTTTCCCGCCCCAGCTTTCAGGTATATTTTGTTAAATGCTCACTGTAGTTATTAGAGTATTTTTCTCTAGAGCCAATGGGCAGCGCGGCTCCTAAATTGGCATGGAAAATGATCGATATAACTGAAGCTTGGATCAATCATACTTGCACACTGCTTTGCATAGCACAGGCCTTCCCAGTCCCAATATTCAGGTAAAAGTATTTTAAATACTTGGTTCCAATTGTTTAATAGATACCCATGTTTGTTTAGAGCCCGTAGGAAGAGTTCCACCGAAGTTTCCTACTCTGGATAGCGTTAGAGGTTTCAGTGCAATTGTTAACGCAAGTGTGACATTGTTGTGTCCCGCTCAAGCGTTTCCAGTGCCTTTGTCCAGGTAAAATATTAAAGAAGTTAAAAATATTTTCTTTTAGAGCCAATTAATAGTGCCCCACCAAAAGTTCCAACTAAAACGATCGAGTTTGTGGAATTTACTATGAACTCCAGTATTACGTTACTTTGTCTGGCTCAAGCGTACCCTGTCCCCGTATTTCGGTGAGTCTTAAAATAATTTTAATATTTATTTGTAACCCCTCCGGCCTCCATTCTCCTCTCGAATTGTACGCGCAAACTCGCAAAAAACAATAGTGATATTATTATTTTAAGAACCAATTGGCTCGAAAAGTCCGTCATTTGCAAGTGGTTCAAAACTACAGTGGTTTGAAATATCTGCCTTGCAAGATTTTGCACTTACGTGTGCTGCACAAGGGTTCCCTGTTCCTGTTTTTAGGTGAGAATTAATTGTACGTACGTTTTCAGAACCAATTGTCTCGAAACCACCAAGTCTGTCAACCGATGATAAATTTGCATGGTTTGTCAATAGACCCGTAGAACATAATTTAGCGCTACTCTGTCGAGCACAGGGATACCCTATACCCGTATACAGGTACATTAATTTATCCCTATTATCGTAACTGTACATTTATAATTTTAGAACCGATTGGAACGAAATCTCCCACTTTTTCAACTGATGATAAGCTATCTTGGTATGTAAGGACTCTCGGTCAAAACCTAAATATTCTATGTCCGGCTCAAGGCTTTCCAGTGCCAGTTTTCAGGTGACTATTAATTAAAATGTTTATTCTTAATTATAGAACCTGTTGGCTCTAAATCCCCTACATTCTCTAACGATGTACAATTTTCTGGAATCACCCGCAAAACCGGCCAAGATTTTGCGCTCTTATGTCAAGCCCAAGCTTTTCCTGTCCCAATATTCAGGTAAGATAGGTAGGTAAGGATTAATCTTAGTCATGTTAAAGTATTACTATCCATCCTATTTCCTCCTAGAACCTATTGGATCGAAGGCGCCATCTTTTTCTCTGGAATATAAAAGTACAACACTTACTAAAGTAGCTTCTCAAGAACTTGTCCTCTTGTGCCAGGCGCAAGCGCATCCTCCTCCTGTATTCAAGTGAGTGGATTGTAAATTGTATTCATTTTAAATACAAATTCAGGGTCTATCTTCTTTTCCAACTTCAGAAACGATAGCGAACGTATTAATTCCGTCGATAAATAATTTTTACCAATAATAATAGTCCTTTGGTAGCTTTAGATTTTGAGTTTTTGGGTTCAGGGATACCCTACCCCATTTTTAATGGGTGAATATTGACTTATATGATTTTATTTACAATTTTAGAGCCCATTGGAACTAAATCACCCACATTTTCTACTGATAATAAACTGTCTTGGTATGTAAGAACGGTCGGTCAGAGTCTAAATATTTTGTGTCCTGCTCAAGGATTTCCGGCGCCAATTTTCAGGTGATTAAATAAAACTACTAAATTTACTTACTTTTATTGTAGAACCTGTTGGCTCTAAGTCTCCTGCATTTAATAGTGACGTCCAATTATCCGCAATTACTCGTAAAACAGCCCAAGATTTCGCACTTTTATGCCAAGCCCAAGCATTTCCTATCCCAGTTTTCAGGTAAGAGATATCCAATAAATCTTGTCCCTCAAATTCAATACAGAACCGATCGGGTCAAAGACACCATCTTTTTCCATGGAATGTAAATTTGACGAAATTAGCTGGGCAAGCTATAGTGTTACTATGTCAGGCTCAAGCGTACCCTTCTCCAGTATTCAAGTGAGTGCCTCTTTATTTATTTTTTAATTCCACCACATCAAATTTTTCATTCAGAGCCAGTATCTGCCCGAGCTCCTACTTTCCCTACTTCTGCATCATCTTACAATTATGATATTGCGGCTGGCGCAGGGGGCTCTATGCTTTGCCAAGCTCAAGGGTACCCTCAACCGGTATTCAGGTGGGTTGTTCATTAGATATTTACACTAACTGTACACTTTTAGAACCGATTGGCGCAAAAGCTCCGTCATTTTCTACTGATTCCAAAGGCAGTATATTTATTCGAGAAACAGGGTACAGTTTTGCGTTACTTTGTCAAGCACAAGCCTCACCAAAACCTATCTATAGGTAAGTTCATAAAATGTTTCCTATGTTCCTTCGACAGAGCCCGTTGGTTCAAAACCACCGACCTTCTCCAATGATTTAACTTCATCAGCGGTGACCAGACACATGAATCAAAGCTTTTCAATGGCATGCCAGGCTCAAGCTTTCCCTGTACCAATTTTCAGGCAAGTGTTACATAATCACTTTTAAATGAACTGACAAAAAAAACGGTATTGTGGAAGTAATTGACATAATATTCGCAGTCGCAAGGAGGTTGATAGGTCTTTGTCTTCCGATTTATACATCTGAAGCTGTACGGATGTAGAAACTTCTTTTGCATTTTTCTGAATAAAAAAATTGCATTTATTTCCTACAGAGCCAGTTGGATCAAAGGCTCCATCTTTTTCATCAGAATCTGCTCTTTCGTCTATAAAGAGGCATGAAAATCAAAGTTTCGCACTTCTTTGTCAAGCCCAGGCTTTTCCTGTACCAATTTTCAGGCAAGTGTCCCGTATTATTTAATGTTCGGTCGTTTTAATATTTCAAAATAAAATAATTATAGAGCCCGTTGGTGCTAAGTCCCCAACGTTTTCGTCTGAATCGATGGGGAGTATATTCAGAAAACGTATTGGACAAGGGTTCGCCCTTCTCTGTCAAGCCCAAAGTTTCCTGCTCCAGTTTTCAGGCAAGTTATCTTCTCCTCTACCTTTATACATCGTTAAAGCTAATTATTATTTTTTAAACTGCAGAACCAGTTGGATTCAAAGCTCCCACCTTCTCAACGGATGCTCGTAGTAGTACTTTCGTAAGAACGGTCAACCAAAGTTTTGCGTTATTATGTCAAGCTCAGTCATTTCCTGTTCCCATATTCAGGCAAGTTTTACGATATCTATAATATTGTTCTCCGTATTTTTATTGATTTTACTACCAACTGAAATATTGTGTCTTCAGAACCTATTGCCAGCGCTGCTCCTAGTATAACCTCAACTCAAAAAGCTGCGGTTCATTTCTCTCAAAATACCTCTTTGGCAATTTTGTGTCCTGCGCAAGGATACCCTGTACCAGTAACAAGGTGCGTTATCAAAATATCTTCCATATTACAGAGCCTACCAATAAAATTGCGCCTCGAAGCGACAAAAGCCGCAAATTCGAGGGTGGTGAAATATTCTTAGTTTCTCTATTGAATTCCGTGTATCTAACGTGCGAAGTCGCCGGATACCCGCCACCAATTTTCAGGTAAGTCTATAGTTTTGCTAGTTAATCATAACTCAGCATATGTGAAGCCCGTCGCACTTTATATTCGCATTGGTTTCAAATGCTCGACTAAACAAGTCCCTGTCATTATTGCAGAACCAACAAATAAAATCGCACCTAGAAAAAATTCCGCTATACATTTCGAGGGTTGGGAAGTGTTCTTCGTACCTCAAAACGATGTAGCATTTTTGACATGCCAAGTAGCCGCTTTCCCAGTTCCGGTGTTTAGGTGAGTTTGTCACGGTCGGTCTCTATTGCAGAGCCGACGGGTAGGACGGGGCCGAAAGTGACCGGCGACGGGCTCAACCGGCACGTGGGGCGGGATCGGCACAGCCTCGCCCTGCTGTGCGAGGTGCAAGCGTTCCCCGCGCCGCTGACGAGGTACCCCGGCCGGCCGACGGCATCTCACGCATTCATCTTCACGTAGCCATCACCCCATCCCAATGTACTGACGTGCGTTGTTATTGCAGTCTGTTGCGGCGGGCGCCTGCCCCCGCGAGACGTGAAGGCGTGAAGTACCGCGGCCGGCCGCGCGCCTTTTCGATCCACAGCCAAAGTAACGATTGAGCGGCGTAGACACTTCCTGGTAAGTGACAGGGTGTTCTTGCTTTCATTCAGACGCTTTAATCTTTACTTTGTGCTTCACGCGATCCGTAGCTGTGCCATTTGTCCGATTGCTCATTGTTTGGGGCGATATTTTCGTCACTCATTTTGGTTCATGTGGCAGCTTTTCGTACGGCTAGCTTCGGTTCGTATTCTAATCAAAATTCGGGTAGTATTTTTGTTTCTCATTTTCGAGGCTTAGATAATTTATGTCTTCCTCAAAATTTCGAGTCCTTCCTTGGAAAATTGGCAGTACTATTCGTGTTATTACGGCTAACATATAGCTTTAATTTAGAATCTACATAATGTAAGTCATGCTTCATGTGATCGAAATTTTTGAAATCATTCAAAAGTAGCAGTTTTAAGTCCTACGTATTTTTAACCGACTTTCAAAAAGGATGTGGTTCTTAATTGGGCCCGTTTTTTGATCCCTTAATTTTTAATTTGTCTCAAAGAATTTTTTGAATTTCTGGCTTTTTCACTATTAAAATATTAGTTTACGGATTCAAATATTATCAGTATCACAAATCATATAAATTGATCTTGGTTCTCTTATAGTGGTTTTTTATTCTCATGATACAAACTGCAATTTTATCTCTAGAATTTGGTCGTAAGTTTAGAGCGATAAACTTGTTCTCTATTGTTACAGATGGTACAAATTCATCGATGGCACAGCAAGAAAACAGCCCGTAGCGCTCAATGACAGAGTTAAACAAGTTTCAGGAACACTTATCATTAAAGAGGCTAAAGTTGAAGACTCTGGGAAATATCTGTGTGTCGTCAACAACTCCGTTGGTGGTAAATTCATTGCATATTTAATTAACGCTAATAACGAGCAATAATAAGAAAACATCGATTTCCGATAAATATCGAAAAAAAATAAGATTTTAAATACGCGATTACGCACTGCACTTCCGTCATCCGAGTTCTATCCGTCATCCGTGAGATTACCAACGATTATCTACGACATATGTCATAAGCTCCCATACAAAACAAAAAGGAACGTATTTTCACAGACTCGGCTCGGGTGCAGTGCGTAATCGCTCTAACAGCATAAAAACCAAGATCTAGGTATATCGCAAACTTCGGAATGTATAGTCTACGACATGTTGAGATGGCAATCGGGGTATGAGGCCGGTGGACGCTCCGCACATCCGCACGTCACCCGCGCTCGCCTGCACCGGGTTAGTGCGGGGACTGTGCGAGGCGTTCCCACCCCAATTGTCACCTCGACCTGTCGCGTACTATACATTGATCATCTCTAATTAAAATTTCATATCCAAAGAAGATAACAAAAACTTTCATACCGAATCATTACAAACGTATTAAGTTTTAACCTCCTACTCTTCCAGCACCGCGCACCTACCTCAAGCATCGTTTTAGTTGAACGGTAGACTTACCTACAGCAATTTTTATATTACCGAATCTCATTCATAAAAAAATCTTATTGATTACTAGATGATTCCCGCGACTTCGTACGCGTGGATTTAGATTTTAAAAAATCCCGTGGGAACTCTTTAATTTTCCCGGAGAAAAAGTAGCCTATGTCCTTCCCCAGGATGCAAGCTACATCTGTACCAAATTTCGACAAAATCGGTTGAACGGATGGGCCGTCAAAGGGCAGCAGACAGACAGACAGCGACAGACAGACAGACAGACAGACACACTTTCGCATTTATAATATTAGTATGGAAGTATGGATAAAGGCTGGACTGCATTTCAGCGGCGCTGGGCGGCGCGTCGTTTTACGTCAAAGTATGTTCTATGCCACGACGCGCTGTGCAGCGCCGCTCTAATGTGTCATACACAATACGAAATGATTGAAAAAATAATTTGATGCGTTGTGCCGCGCTGTGCAGCGGTACGCAACGCCGCTATAATACGGTCCGGTCTTTAAAGTTAGGTAACATTTAGTCCAAATATACAAACTATTGAATAATTCCTTCAGGTGAGTCGGTAGAGACCGTGCTAACCGTAACAGCTCCTCTAAAAGCCGCTGTAGAGCCGGCAACGCAAACCGTTGACTTCGGACGCCCGGCCGTGTTTACGTGCAGATATGAAGGAAACCCTGTAAAAACTATCACTTGGCTCAAAGACGCAAAGGACATGAACCATCATGACCCAATTTTAAGGTAAGAAGTAAGAACTAACAATCCATTTGTTCAGCAATTTTTAAAACAATACACATTTTCTTATGAAAATTGAAAACTGATCCTTTTGAATGAACGAATAATTTTATAATTTGGATATTTTGAACGAGCTCGAGACCTGCAAGGAAAAACATAGTAACTCACTTTTTAGCGATTTTGAGTTACAATCAGATTCAAAGTGAACAAAAAAAATTTTTTTTTTCGTGTCTAAAATTGACACTTTTTGTCAAATGTCCGTGTCTAAAATTGACACTTTGTGTCAAATGGTCTTCGTGTTGACACTATGTTGACACATGTCTCATCACTAACATTTAGTTACGGGTACGCTCACATGACACTCACTATGGCTATCAGCGCCAAAATGGCGAAAATCAAGTTACTTCAAATACAAGTCGGCAATCGCAGGTCCAGCGTACTTGTATAATCAAGATCAGTGGCTTCATAACAACATACTCATGGTGTACCATTGACAGGATCGAATCCGTGAAAAAAGAAGACAAGGGAATGTACCAATGCTTCATTAGGAATGACCAAGAAAGTGCAGGTGCAAGCGCTGAACTTAAACTTGGAGGACGATGTAAGTAACCATTATTTATTTTCCCACTAGAACTACCTAAGTAGTTTCTTCTATCTTTCATACGTCATGACAATTACGAAGACAAAAAAATCTGCCAAATCGGTCGAGCCGTTCTGAAGTAATGATCTTTCATACATGCGGCAACTGATTTTTGTTAATGTAGCACGGCACATTTTAACCTGCTTCAGTTTTTCACAAATGAAAAATCCTGTGTAGACACAGTTCTGTAAATTTCCGTTTAGAATCACTAGTTGGCTGCTCATAAAAACAAAACGAGTTTTATTCTTCTTCTTGATCCTTTGATGGGTAATTAAAAAAAATCATTGTCAAATTTTCAGTTGAACCGCCGCAGATTCGTCACAGTTTCGGCGAGCAAACGCTCCGATCAGGGCCCTCCCTACGACTCAAGTGCGTCGCGTCCGGCAACCCCACTCCCGACATCGCGTGGCAACTTGACGGTGAAAAGCTTAACAGCGGCGAGCGCCTGCAGATCGGACAGTTCGTGACCGCCGATGGCAACGTTGAATCCCATCTGAACATCTCATCCGTACATCCCAATGATGGAGGCCTATACTCTTGCATCGCATCAAGCAAAGTAAGTTTACTATTATTGAATACATTATTTTGATTCTGAAGAAGAAACTAGGGAGTTGAGACTTGAGGCTCATGGCATATTTTTATAGCGGCGAATTCGCTGAATGCTAAGCGATTATAATTATTTGCCAGCTTGCGTGGCTGGCCAGAGCATAGGTACACAATGACCAGCAGAGGGGAAGGAAACTACGAGAGTGAGGGAATAGAATGGTTGCATCTCGAAGTCTATATCAATCAATACTTGAGCTCACCGTTGCACCGCACCAGCTCTAGCAGCTAGAGCATACACCGTGATTAGCAGAGGCGAAGGGAAAGTGAGAGAATTAGAATAGCATTCTCCTCGGTAACGGTGACGATTTTTCCAATTTTTCTCCCCGGAATTCAAGCGCGCCGGAGCGACAGAAAGGAAGCTTTGCTTCACACCTTTTTTTTGCATTTTAAAGGTTGGCAGTGCATCACACGCGGCCCGCGTGAACGTGTATGGCATGCCGTACGTGCGAACCATGAAGAAGCGGCCCGTGGTCGCGGGCGACACGCTCATCGCGCACTGCCCCGTCGCCGGCTACCCCATCGACTCCATCGTCTGGGAGAGAGATGGCCGGTAATTAACACAATATTGTATACTGTTATAGTAAAGTCAAAACTTCGCCTTCTGCACTTGTTAGGCAGGTCGTTAGGAGTTTTTAAAAACAAAATGCGTGAACCAGCTTGCTAATTTTTCGTTGTGTAAACAACAAGTATAAAATATTTTTGAATTTAAAGTCTAAACTCACTCAAATACATAATTCAGGATTTCCTTATCCAAAGCAGTAAAGGTCGAAAATAATAATAATTAATCAATCTATCTAAGATTTATTGATAAGTAACTTAGCAATGATGTTATTTGTCAAAAATTGGTATTTTTAGGGTTCTGAAACAAAAACTCCTTATAGTTTCGTCCAGTCCATCTTGGTTTTTCATAAGAACACACGTTGATTTTTTATTTATTTATTCAGATACAAGTTAGCCAACTGCTTGTCACCTGGTGGTAAGTGATGATGCAGTCTAAGATGGAAGCGGGCTAACCTGGAAAATCTTAACAGTTGATCTTCAGGTACAAAACTAGCCTATGTCCTTCCCTGAGATGCAATCCATCTTTGTAGCAAACGCCAACAACGATTAAACAGATGAGCCGTAAAAAGCTAGCAGACAGACAGACACACTTTCGTATTGATGATATTAGTATGGATCATCTTTCATGACACAACAATTGTTTCACATTCCAGCGTTCTACCAATCAATCGCAAACAAAAAGTATTCCCCAACGGAACCCTCGTCATCGAAAATGTTGAGCGAATGAGCGACCAAGCGACTTACACCTGCGTGGCCAAGAATTCTCAAGGATACAGCGCTCGAGGAACTCTTGAATTGCAAGTCATGGGTAAGTTGCAAAGTTTACCAAACCACGCTAAGAGGAACGAATTTTTAATGAATACTTAATTTCGTTAATTCGCTCTTTTTAGCTCTAGAAGAATTAGTTAACAAGGGCAAGAATTATATGTCTTGAATTCTATCTACTGAATGAAACAATATAAATCGGATATCGTAAGGCTAACATGACATAGTATGACACAAGATTCGACTTCACAAGTTTACTATCGAGATTTGTTGAATGAGTAAAATTAAAAATAATTTTACTATCCCATGTAATGTTATAAACCAAATCGACACAGTGATTCAGTGTTATCGAATCCTGCGTTAAATATTTCTTGCCCGTTATATTAAGCGTGTACGTGTTAGGTTAATTTATTGAGTGGGTATTGGAATTATGTGATATTTGGTCATAGATCAAAAAGCGGGATGGACAGATACTACTTACTCATTTAAATAAATTCAACAAAAAAATAAAAGGAAATTTTAAAAACCGGCCAAGTGCTCGCGCACCGAGGGTTCCGTAGTACAGTCGTAATTTTCGACATTTTGCACGATAACTCAAAAACTATGATGCATAGAAATAAATAAAATTCTGTTTTAGAATGCACAGGTAAAGCTTTCATATGATACCCCACTTGATATAGTTATCTTACTTCGAAAATTTAAAATACTAATGATTAGTTCATGACCACAATTTAATTTTTTTTGTGTAATATAACCACAAATTCACGGTTTTCAGATTTTTCTCCGAATGTCAGCTATAAGACCTACCTCCCTGCCAAATTTCATGGTTCTAGGTCAACGGGAAGTACCCTGTAGGTTTCTTGACAGACAGACACACAGACAACAAAGTGATCCTATAAGGGTTCCGTTTTTCCTTTTGAGGTACGGAACCCTAAAAAATAACTCACTAACGTGGTAGAGTCGACCAAGATAATAATTTGTAGTTGGTTAAGTGTAAGCTTCGAACAAACAGTACAGTGAAAGAAAAATTCACAAAATAAAACAAGTCTTATTTTGTACAATTTTAGCTTTTAGTCCACGATTCGATGTTTTAACTACAAACCCCTTATGCGTGTTCTGACTTCTGACACGCACTTGAACAGTTTTTATTTTTTAATCATCATCTCAGAATACTAAACTGTATAAGATCCAAAACTCCTCAATAAATTAATGTTTATTTCTTTTAAAATTATTGTAAATGCAACCTTTGAATTTGTATATATGTTTTATCACATTCTAGATGATTCTCGTCACACTATTCGCGTGGATATTTAGCTTTTTTTAAATCCCGCGGGAACTTTGATTTTCAGAAGTAAAAAGTAGCCAATGTCCGCCTCCGGGATGCAATCTATCTCTGTACCGAATTTCGACAAAATCGGATAAGCGGATTGATTGTGAAAAGGTTAACGTCTGTTACCTTCTCACACCAATGTAATCTCTGTCTAGATACACTTTCGCATGTATAATATTAGTATGGATAGAATAGGTGTTCACAGACATACACAACTATAATATGATATACTTATATGCGTACTTATAGGTTGCATTTATACCAATAATGATTTTATTTATAAATGAAAAAGTTCTTCACTTTTTGCTCCAAAATGTTCAGGTATGTAACTTGTTAACTTGAAAGAATACAAAAAATCCAGATTTTAAACCTGCCTAAAATACAACAAAATTTTAAATATTTTGCTAAGGATCCTTAGTTTAATATAATAATGGGGCCGATTCTCTTGTACAGAATCTCTTAACTAAATTAACAGGTCTAAATCTAATGCTATCCTTTTCCGCAAGCAACATTATGAAAGCGATAGTAATAGATTTAGACGTGCTATTTTAGTTTAGTTTAGAGATTGTGTACTACGGAATTAGCCACATTGTAGTTTGCATTAAATTAAATAAACTAAGCATATAAACGAATTTTCTGCTAACTATAAGTTCTGGAGTAACAAGTGACTGAGTTGTTCTTTAGTTCTTTCGTTGCAAAGAAAATTGTACATTAATAATTTCCAATATTCGAAAACTCGGTGAACATTTTCACAAGTTATGTCACAAAATTTTAAAAATTTATTAGAGAGTTAACAACCATGATTTTACGTTAATGACATTACTTAATAATACTTAAATATTGTGTGAACTAATATTTTTTCTTTCAGATAAACTTTTCATTATTTTAGGATAGGGAGGATTGTGTTATTTATAATTTAAAATGTCAGTGATTTATGCCCGCCAAAGCTACATCGTTTGCCACACGTGCTCCTATAATGCTAATATGTTAGGTTTTGTACAGTTCCTCCACAAATATTGCCATTTGAGTTTGGGGATGAGCCTGCAAATGCTGGAGATATGGCGTCGATATCTTGTGCCGTAAGCAAAGGCGATGTGCCCCTGAACATTTCGTGGATATTTAACGGACAAATCCTATCGAGGAATAACGACTTAGGAGTCGTCCTAACGAATATTAATAGGAAGACTTCTATTCTTAACATTGATTCCGTAAGTGGAGTACACAGGGGCACTTACTATTGTGTGGCTACGAACCCGGCTGGCTCCGCCAATCACAGCGCTGTACTCGAAGTTAACGGTAGTTCATCCAAAAAGTTCCGCTTATTTTCTTTTATTTAACAGTTGTATTTCCCACGTACCTATAAACCTGATAGTTAAATAGTGTATTGCTTTTATTAGTCCCACCACAAATTACTCCGTTTGAGTTCGGTGAAGAGATTCTCAATGAAGGCGAAACGGCGTCAGTATCTTGTGTTATGAACAAAGGCGATCTGCCAGTCGCTTTCAAGTGGCTTTTCAACGGAGAAGAGATCAAGCCGCGCAATAATCTCGGCATTGTACTCACCACAATAAGCAAGAAAACCTCTATTCTAAATATTGAGGCAGTAAATTCCGTTCATCGAGGCTCATACACTTGTGAAATAAGAAATCAAGCCGGCCAAACCAATCACACCACCCTTCTCAGTGTTAATGGTTCGCTATTTAATTAGATTTGTTTCATTTATTTTAACGCTTTTCTATTACTGCAGTACCTCCCCAAATATTACCCTTCGAGTTTGGCGATGAGCCCGCGAACGCTGGTGATACGGCATCCGTGCAATGCGTTATGAATAAGGGTGATCTTCCTGCTAACTTCTCGTGGACCTTAAACGGAAGAAAAATTTCGCAAACCAACACTATGGGAATCGTAATAGGCAGCATGAGCCGGAAAATGACAATCCTAAACATAGATTCTGTAAACGGAACGCACCGAGGAGTATACGTTTGTCACGTAGAGAATTTAGCTGGACGTGTAAATCACAGTTCAGCGCTTGAAGTTAACGGTCCTCTTTACAATTTTTTAATAGTTTAGATATAGACTTTTTGCATATTTTTACCTAACGTATAGTAAAGTAGCTTTTCACTATAACAGTTCTACCCCAAATCCACCCCTTCACTTTCGGTGACGAGCCAGCCAATGCGGGCGATACAGTTGGATTGCAATGTATGGTGACTAAGGGTGACGCTCCATTGAATATTACCTGGTATTTAAATGGAAAGGATGCTAACAAAATCCAAGGAATCACCGTAACAAAGATCGGTCACAAATCGAGCAGTGTATCTATTGACTCTGTTTCATTCATACACACGGGAGCTTACACTTGTTATGTACGAAACCAAGCAGGAGATGCGAATTATTCAACTGAGTTAGTTGTTAATGGTAACTCGGCATTTTCAAATTATGAATGGCTGCTTCTTATCGCATCATAAATTGTTCCCTTCCAATATTCCTATTTTAATGCGTTTATCTATAACATAATGGAATTGTAAATAGGTTAGGACTTCATTTTCTAGTTTGAATAATTCAACTGATTCCTTCGTTTTCTTTGTTAGTTCTACCACAGGTTACACCTTTTGATTTTGGAGAGGAAATACTAAATGCAGGTGACACCGTGTCCCTTACATGTACAGTAGGAAAGGGTGATCTGCCGTTGAAAATTCATTGGCAACTGAATGATCAACTCCTTAACTCTGGCAATGGCATATTTATAAATAGAAATGGAAAGAGAATATCTGTCTTGAGCATAGAGAATGTTCAACATGAACATATTGGCAACTACACCTGTATTGCGGAAAACGAAGCTGGTCGCAGTAGTCACAGCGCGGTTCTCGTAGTTAATGGTACTTGGTGCAATCCATGACTCTTAGCTTCTGCTCGCACGATATTTTACTAGTGTAATATAATTTTATGTTTTATCTATGTTTATATTCCTTTTCCATTTACGCCGTTACTTATTTGTAATTTATGAATTTATCTTAATATTTCCATTTTCGCGAATTCATAAAGACCAAACTAAGACTTATTATGATTTTTTTATTCTACCATTTAGTTGCCCCGCAAATAATGCCTTTTGATTTTGGCTTCGAGCCTGTAAACGACCAGGAAATGGTCGTCGTTATATGCACCGTTAGTAAAGGAGACCTACCCTTAAACATCCAGTGGTATTTCAACGGAAAGCCTTTGAAATCTAATGTCAATGGAGTACTACTTACTAACGCTAAAAGAACTAGCCAACTTACTATCGAGTCAGTCACTCACCACAATCAAGGCAACTATACCTGTGCCGTGAAAAACCAAGCTGGAACAACAAATCATACGGCCGAACTATATGTTAACGGTACCTTCAAATCCGTGTTTGTACCTAGCTTTTTACTTTTTTTGGTAATTTTCCTAACTTTGTGTCCTACCGCAGTCCCACCACAAGTAATGCCTTTTGAATTTGGCGAAGAACCAGTGAATGCGCAAGAAATGGTTTTGGTCACGTGTACAGTAGTTAAAGGCGATCAACCCTTGAGGCTAGAATGGTATTTTAACGAAAACAAAGTCAAACCTGGTGATCTCGGAATATTGCTTTTGAACACGAAACGCGCAAGTCAACTGAGTATTGAATCGGTTAGCCATCAAAATCAAGGAAATTATACTTGTGTAGTAACGAACCAAGCAGGCGCAATGAACCATACTGCCCAATTATTTGTCAATGGTATATGATACATTCTTTAATTCAAAGCCTCGTAGATTTGTAGTATGTTATGTGTTGCTTCTCGATCCCTATCCTTAGTAACTTTGGCGGGTCATAAAATTAACCATATTGTCATGTAAATATTATGAAATTAATTAGATATCTTGCACAAATAAAAAATCACTCTGTAACTAAACAGAACTAAACAAAACAAATTATTTCAGTGGCACCGATCATAACGCCTTTTGAATTCGACGAATCTGTATTTTTTGGTGAGGGCGTCCAAGTAATGTGTCACGTTCCAAAAGGAGACAAACCTTTAAGCTTCAAATGGAGCTTCAGTGGAGGAGATGTGAGTTTGCTCCCTGGGGTGAACATAATGAACGTTGGGGACATGGGTTCAGCTCTTATCATACCTACTGTGACAGCAAAACATTCCGGCAATTATACGTGCACTGCATCTAACATTGTCGCCAAGACTAGTCACCACGCTACGCTCAATGTGAAGGGTATACGCTCATCGTGAACAACTTGTGCTTTTCGTGTTTTGTTGTTCCCCGAATATCCCAGATCATTATATGAATTTTTAAAGATTTATAAATTTTTGTTAAACAAAAAATTGTGAATTTCCAGTGGCGCCTATAATATCCCCCTTTGAATTCGATGAAGCAGTTTTCTATGGAGAAAGCATACAAGTTATGTGCCATATACCAAAAGGAGACATGCCCCTTAAACTGACATGGCTATTTCGTGACCGAATTCTAGAAAATAACAATGCAGTAATTGTAACGAAAGTAGGAGATAGGAGTACTATTTTGGCTATTCCGTCAGTGACAGAAAAACATACGGGCAATTACACCTGCACAGCGTCCAATACCGTAGCGAGCACAAATCACACGGCTAAATTAAACGTTCAGGGTACACTACTCATAACTTTATGTGTTAGTATTTTCATTTTAGTTTGTTTTATTTTCCCTGCCAGTTCCTCCGCACATCGTTCAGTTTGAGGCTGAAGAGCCTGTATTTGCCGGCGAGTCTGTACAATTGACGTGTCACGTATCTAAAGGCGACACGCCTCTTGCTATTACTTGGAGTTTCCATGGAAAAGAATTATCCTCTCATGAAGGGATTATGACAACAAAAATCGGCCAGCGAACGTCGCTGCTTACGATTTCTAGCGCCATGGCTAGCCACAGCGGCGAATATTCTTGTCACGCTTCAAATAAAGCCGGTCTAGCCGTGCACTCTACGTCAGTTAATGTCCATGGTATCTCGTAAATTCAATTTTTGATAGAACTTGCCTTTGCCGCACGTTGCACGCTTGCAAAAGTAAAATATATTAATCATAATATGAAATTGGCTTTCTGGATTAACAGTATTACCATACATCGTACCCTTTGAAGCGGATGAGTCTGTTTTTGCTGGGGAATCGGTCCAGCTCAACTGTCACGTATCAAAGGGCGACTTGCCGCTTGACATTAAGTGGCATTTTCATGGCTTTGAGAACACGTCATCTCACCTTGGTATAATGACAACTAAAATGACATCGCGTACCTCATTCCTTTCAATCGCGGCGGCTAACGCTGGGCATAGTGGCAATTATACCTGCGTAGCTACCAACAGTGCCGGTTCCACTAACCATTCCACTGTTCTTAATGTTCATGGTCAGTTTCATTTTTATCATCATTCTCATATTTGTTATGTTTTTTATTTATCGCAGCTGTTTACAAGCTAAAGATATGTTTATAGAATAAGCATGGATTCTATTCACATATCTGGAAAGCAAGGTAAGCTTGTTCTTTTTGGTTGATCATACTTATGTTCTCATACATTTCTCTTAATTTATAATTATAGTCGTACCGAACATATTGCCGTTTGACGTCGATCAAGCTCTATTTTCCGGAGAGTCTGTCCAGATGATGTGTCACATATCAAAAGGAGATGTTCCATTACAAGTCTACTGGGAGTTTAATGGGCAGAAATTGTCACGCGAGTTAGGAACGTTTTCGAAAGTTGGAGACCGATCGTCCGTTTTGGTGCTGCCGTCCGTCACTGGCGCCCACAGTGGCAACTACACATGTATAGCAAAAAATCGCGCCGGTGTCGCCTCCTACACCACTATTCTCAAAGTAACCGGTATATACCTACCCGTGCATAAACAATAGCGTTTAATTAAGGCATTAATGGTAAACTCTAATTATTTTAAGTTCTTTTATTTTTACGTAGTTACTTATTTTAATATTTTAATTGCAAGTGGTTCCATACATAATCCCGTTCGAAGTCGAAGAGTCTATTTTTGCGGGCGAATCAGTGCACATCACTTGCCACGTTTCCAAAGGAGATAGTCCCCTTCAGATAACCTGGAGTTTCCAAGGCACTGAAATACCTTATCATAACAATATGGGTATAACTACTACTAAATTGGGAGAGAAAGCATCAGTCCTTAGTATACCTACAGCGATGGGCCAACACAGCGGAAACTACACGTGCACAGCCAGTAACCGTGCCGGACGCGCCCATCACTCCGCGCTCGTCAATGTTCATGGTACTAGATGTCGCCCTACTCCTTCCCTTAGAGCATTCCATTGAACTCAGAACGTGATAGATGTCTAATGCACGTTTAGATTTAATCTTAGTATTACGTTTTTATTTTTTTATCAGTTCCACCTCACATAATGCCATTCGATATTGAGGAATCTCTATTCTACGGAGAATCAGTGCAAATGACATGCCACGCCAGCAAGGGGGATCGACCGATGTCGATCACGTGGACTTTCGAGGGTCAAGACCTCTCCACGGTTTCGGGTATCAAGACGTTGAAGATGGCAGAGCAGACATCCTTTTTGTCCATAGCCTCAATTACCGGTGCTCACAGTGGAAATTATACTTGTATTGCAAGAAATAGAGCGGGGGAAGATAGATATACTACAACTCTACACGTTAATGGTATTTTAGTTCAATGTCCAAGCATGTATTTACAAAAATCACTAACGTAATATATGCTATTTTCTTTGCTCAGTCGTTCCCCATATCAAACCTTTTGAATTGGACGAGGCCGTTTTCGCGGGAGAATCTGTGCATCTCGATTGTCACGTGCCCAAAGGAGACATTCCTATGGACATAACATGGAGCTTTCAAGGCCACCTTTTAACACGTAGGATGGGAGTGAAAACGACTACGTTGAGTGAACGCGTCTCTGTGTTAGACATTCCGTCTGCCTCCGGGGCGAACAGTGGCAATTATACGTGCACGGCCACGAACAGGGCGGGCACCGTAAACCATACGGCGACACTCAATGTCATCGGTATTAGATTTAAATAAGTAATAAACCGGTGTTGCTTGCTTATTGTTTAGTTCCTCCCGTGGTCCAACCGTTTACATTTGGAGAAGTAGCAATGAATTCTGGACAAGTGGTAACCGCAGCTTGTTCAGTTATCGAAGGTGACCATCCGCTTCACCTAAAGTGGCTCTTCGACGATGAACCTATCAAACCCAGATCCGGGGTGACCGTATTTAACATTGGAGAAAGAAGCGCTATTCTTAGTATCGGGTCTGTAACACATAGTCATGCTGGAAACTATACATGTGTTGCTGAAAATGATGCCGGAGCCGATTCTCATACATCGGCATTGATTATAAACGGTGCTTAAAATATGCCCCCTAATATTTTCTTATGATAATTTTATGTTTATGTATTTTAAGTTATTTGTTTTAGAGTTTTATATTATTGGTAAAGCAAGATAATGATATTCTTCCAGTCCCCCCAAACATTCTACCGTTCTCATTTGGCGAAAAACCTGCAAACGTCGGAGAATATCTGCAGGCGGCGTGTACTGTCAATTTTGGCGACCTTCCGCTCACTATAACTTGGACTTTTAATGGCCATTTGATATCACAAAGAAACAATGACTATTCAATGACGAATTCTAAACGCAGTAGCTTACTCATAATTGAATCAGTAGATGCGAAACATGCTGGTGCATACACCTGCACTGGTGAAAATCGTGCCGGCCGGTCTACTTACTCAGCAGATCTAGTAGTTTACGGTTAGTCGTAACGTTTAGTGGTAGAATCTTATTATTTAGTGACTTAGATGAAGTTTGTTTCAGTTCCTCCCAAGATTGCACCTTTCACTTCCGGTCCAGAACCGGCTTTCTTAGGAGACTACTTTGCACTACAATGCATAATTACTCATGGTGACCAACCAGTTAAAATTGAATGGACAGTTAACAACCAATCAGCCAATACAATCCTCGGAGTTCGTGTCAGTAACATCGACAGAAGAAGTAGTGTACTTACTATAGAGTCAGTAGAAGCAAAACATGCGGGCTCGTACAACTGTACAGCGAGTAACGCCGGAGGCGTTGTTTCTCATGCAACCGAATTGGTCGTAAAGGGTGCGAAGATAATAAAATATTAGTGTATTGCTACAATCTCTTTTTAACCTAAAATTCATGTCTTTTATATTTCTCGCTTCATACAAGATGTTTGCTCTCCCAGTTCCACCTTTGGTAGTGCCATTCAGTTTCGGTGAGGTGCCGTCCAACCCTGGAGATGCCGTGGTAGTGAACTGCGTTGCGACTAAAGGAGATCTGCCACTCGATATATCTTGGACATTCAGCAGCGAAACTATAGACTCAAGTTTACATCGAGACATAATGACTACCCCGCTGGGCCCCCGAGCCTCTGTTCTCACGATCAACTCTGTGAGCGCAAACCATCAGGGAAACTACACGTGTATTGTCCAAAATGCGGCCGGTCGCGCCGAAAATGCAGCAACTCTAGTCGTAAATGGCATGTTTTTTTTTTTGCAAATACAATAAAGGGAACTAACATCACGAAATATAAGCACCAACAAAAGGCCAATCCGTCGATCACTATCAAAACATATCTCTTTACTTTCCTCACAGATTACTAACAATGCCTGCCAGTAAAATAATTAAACCCGACCGTCTATGGTTCTTTCCAGTACTGCCCCGCATAGTCCCCTTCTCGTTCGAAACTCCTCTGTATGCGGGCCAAGCGACTCAGGTCACTTGTTTGATTTCGGAGGGTGACCTTCCGCTCGATATTCAGTGGTACTTCGAAGGGCGACCCCTAAAAGCAATAGCCGGTGTAATGGCAACTAAAATAGCACAGAGGGCTTCACTCCTACTCATCGACCCAGCAGGGTGGTTGCACAGCGGCCAATACGTATGTCTCGCACGTAATGCCGCCGGCTCTTCCAACTATTCTGCCTCACTAGAAGTACACGGTACATAATAATTATAATAGCACTTGTGAACCTTTTATTATACTCCTCGCACGGAATAGCTTTGCGTAGCTACCATATTGTGTGCTTTGTAATCGACCAGATGTTGACCAATACCTTCAATCAAATATTTGATGAAAACGTATCTTAAATATTTAAAGACACTATATTTTGTGATTTAATGAGCTAAAAAAGTTAAAAGGAGTCATCGTCGTCGCGAAAACAAAATCAATGTAGTTCTGAAAAAGATCGTTCATAGGAACCGGCTGCGGCTATCATCGACGAAACCATTTCTTCTTCCACTCCCTCCCTGCATATTAGATGTTTTCATTTCCTTCCATATCCTCGATATTCCATCTATATATTTTTTTCTATCCAATTATTATTTGCGCGGTTTGGTTTTTGTTCTGCTTGCTGTCATGCTTGCTTCATAAGCTTTCAATTGAAATAATGTGATTTCAGTTACTGAATAAAGAAGATGAGATATAAAATGAGACAGTTTTTATTATGGACAATATTTCAATTGATAGCTATATTATTGATTTGCAATAAAAGCTTAATAGCTTCTTATGGTTTGGTTTTGTTAATAACCTTTTTATTTTCCTTTGGTTGTAGCTAGATAAGCTTAATGGAATTAATTTGCTTATTTTGATAGTACTATAATACAAAAGCTTCTATGGCAATAGCTTTATCATTATTATCATAATATCATATTACATGAACGATTTATGTATCAGCTGTTAATATCACTTGCTTGAGGATATTGAAAAAAAAATGTACTTAAAAGCTTTTAAATGTTATAGGAGCTTTTGTTATAAAATAAGTTAAATAAAATATCTCGGTCTTACCACAAAAAAATTAAATTACTGATGACTGAATAGATTTTTTGGCAAATTTTCAGAAATAATAAACTATATAAAAATTACAATAAACACGCGGTTGACGTTCATTAAAAAATGCTGTAAACCCGATATATTTTATAAAGCTATGTTATTGTGTTTAATATAGATTCTTTAAACAAATAAAGTATTCCAGTTTTGATGTTTGTCACCATTTAAGTGTGATAATAGTTTTCCTTACAAATGCATACCTATTTTATAATTGTTAAAAATCTTTGTTTCGAAACTACTGTAACAGATTTTACATTTTGAGCGTTCGCAACATAACAATAGTCAGAAACTACTGAACAATTTATAATCCATAAGCAGGAAGTTTAAAATAAACGTTAAAAATGCGTTTTTGAAATAAAATTATTTTTAAAAAGTTTTGAAGATAATCTCAATCGATTATAAGTGTATTTAGTGTTTTAAAATTTATGAAATAAAACTACAAAAGGTTTCTAATAAACTGGTTAACTTTTAGTGCCCCCTCGTTGGATTCTGGAACCAACCGATAAAGCTTTTGCTCAAGGTTCTGATGCTAAGGTTGAATGTAAAGCCGACGGCTTCCCCAAGCCTCAGGTCACGTGGAAGAGGGCTGAAGGTATATATTTTTTCCTATTTGTACAAAAACTTTACAAATATTATTTTTAAAGTCGTCTCAGATTATATTGATCATACTTAAATGAATATGATTATTTATTTATTTTAATGTTGACCTAAGCATGCAACATAAAATATTAAAAAATATAAAAAGTAATTATTTTTTTGGGAAACTTACCTACTGCTCAACAAAAATTTTCAATTAATCTTTAAGGGGATACGCCTGGCGATTACAAAGACCTTAAACCCAATAACCCAAATGTAAAAGTTGAGGACGGAACCCTTACGATTGCCAATATCCAAAAAACAAATGAAGGATACTATTTATGTGAAGCAGTTAATGGTATTGGATCAGGACTGTCCGCTGTTATTCTGATAAGCGTTCAAGGTAAGATTATTTTGTTTAAATATAATATGTCGTTGAATATAAATGACGCATGTGTGTATTATGTTACGTATCGATTTCTTCTAAAGGAATAAATTCCATTCAGTTCATCATGATCAACTCATTACCAGCCCACTACTGAGCCGGGTCTCCTCTCGAAGTGAGAAGGGTTAAGGCCATAGTCTGCCACGCTGGCCCAATGCGGATTGGCAGTCATCACACAGCTTTGAGAACATGGAGAATTCTCAGGCATGAAGGTTTCCTCACGATGTTTTCCTTCACCGTTAAAGCAAGTGATATTTAATTGGTTTAAAATTCAGTTACAACATTTTAAATTTGTTTTTGGGAGTAACTGACTGATTCGAGACAAAAAATATTTTATACTCAGTCGTAACGCAAGTTGAATTTTCTAACACTTATGATTTGTACTCAATTTTCTAGCACCACCCCAATTCGAAATTAAGATGAGAAACCAAACCGCTCGCCGAAGTGAACCAGCTGTATTACAGTGCCAAGCTAAGGGTGAAAAGGTAAATTAGAAGTAAAGTTTCTTTAAACATAAGTACTAATACCGGTCAAGTACGAATCAGACTCGCGCACCGAGGCCTTCGTACTCGAGTATTTTTTCGACATTTTGCACGATAAATCAAAAATTATTATGCATAAAAATTAATAAAAATCTGTTTTAGAATGTACAGGTGAACCCCTTTCATATGATACCCCACTTGGAACAATTATCTTACTTTGAAAATACTAATTATTTGTTCATGAACACATTTTTTTGGGATGTAACCATAAATTCACGGTTTTCGGATTTATTCCTTCACTTGTGCTATAAGACCTACCTATCTGCCAAAGTTCATGATTCTAGGTCAACGAGAAGTAAGTACCCTATAGGTTTTCTTGTCAGACACGACTGACGGACAGACAGACAATGAAGTGATCCTATATAGGGTTCTTTTTCCTTTTGAGTTACGGAACTCTAAAAATGATTGAAACTTACTCAACAAAATTACTTGAATTTATTTTGACGTATTTAGGTATTTTGTCTTACAAAAAACCGCCATAACTTAATTATTGAATGCGAGGTCTATTATTTCAAGTACGTTTTAGTATTCCACTCTTTATTATGTGATTATTTTAATAATGTTCATTGAAACAGCCAATCGGAATAATCTGGAACATGAACAACAAACGTCTCGAACCCAAGTCCGACCCCCGTTACACGATCCGCGAAGAGATTCTGCCCGGCGGTGTTGTATCCGACCTCAGCATTCGAAGGACCGAACGATCTGACAGCGCCCTCTTCACCTGCGTCGCCACGAACGCCTTTGGCTCCGATGATACCAGCATCAACATGATCATTCAAGGTATGAAAAAAGAAATTTATATAACTACTAGCTGATGCTCTCGACTCCGACTCGACTTAGGGTTTTATAAATTTCGTGGGAACTATTTGATTTTCCGGGATAAAAAGTAGCCTGTGTCACTCTCCAGGTCTTGAACCATGCAAAAAATCACGTCAATGTGTTGCCCTATTGCAACGTGATCAAAGGACAAACTAACAAACAACCACATTTTTGTATTGATAGTATGGGTATTCATAACTATGTGACGTCAACTTATAATGTACCAACATACGTTGGGAGAATGCGGCGGTATGTCTTGGTGCTAAAATGGCGACCTCGCACCGGAAAGAGCTGCGCTAGGTGGACGGACGGCATTAAACGAGTCGCAAGGAGCCATTATGTTCAAGCGTGCAAGACCGTGTAGAAGTACCTACAAGAGACATAAATATATCCAGTAATGGATGTCTATCGATTGATGATGATAATGCTCTGGAACAAAGTGGTTTCAGATTAGATTCCCAGACATTTACTAACAATATATTATGGTCTGATAAGACTTAGGATGCTTTATTTTCTTCTTAATGGAATTTAGAAGGATTTGATCATGTCTAATTTAACCTTTGTGTAAAAAAAAACACATTCAGATTGAGTAAATATTTGCTGTGAATTTTCAGAGGTACCCGAAGCGCCATATGGCTTGAAAGTATTGGATAAATCTGGTAGGACTGTACAGCTTTCATGGGCCGCGCCTTACGATGGAAACTCGCCAATCAAGAAGTTCCTCATTGAGTACAAACGCGCTAAGGGCAACTGGGAAAAGGATATCGACAGGTATAATTATTCATATTCACTTAAGGATATTGCAGAATCCTAACCCTGAGATCTATAGAACGTATCAACTTTGACTTTGCTCAGACTTAAGACACAGTCCAAACGAGAGAGAGCGATATTTCTCACATAACAAAATCTGAGAAAAGTCAAAGTACGCTTCATGTGTCTCATCCTTAGAGAGCAAAGTAGCTAAATCAATAACAATCGAAACTCACCTTTGTTTGCTTTATGATACAGTTAAAATTGTTAATTCTTTGAGTAGATTGGACTTGGATGGATTTATTGCAATGAGAGAATTTGCAGAGTTTTGGTGCCTGGAGACGCGACTGAAGCCGGAGTGTTTAGCCTGAGGCCCGCCACCGCCTACCACATCAGGATCGTAGCAGAGAACGAGCTCGGAACATCGGAGCCCTCTGAGACCGTCACCATTATCACGGCGGAGGAAGCGCCCACGGGAATGCCGCAAGATGTTAAGCTCGACGCCGTAGACAAACACACGCTGCGCGTCACCTGGAAGCCGCCCCCACCTCAGGACTGGAACGGCGAACTCCAGGGGTGAGTTAACTTGAGTAAATGTTATACTTAATACCAGGAACTAAATAATAAGATTTTATCTAATAACGTTTTGAAAAACCTTTGGACTTGAATCCATAGCAAAGACACGGGGGCGGTAAAGAAATGAATTTTTGCACCTGAAACTGTTTGATGGGTTTTACCCTGTCGACTAGAACCCTTTAAATGGGTTGCAGTAAAAGTATATGAACCACGGGCATTGGATATTCTTCGATTTTTCAATTTTAAACGGTTAGATTACACAAGTTTATTGCATAACAGAGGTTGATTGATGACATATTTTGTTGCAGATACTATGTCGGTTACAAATTAGCTTCAAGCAACAAATCGTTCGTTTTTGAAACCGTCGACATCTCTAAGGAATCTGGGAAGGAACATCACCTGGACATATTCAATCTGAAGTAAATATTCTTACATTTTTATTGAGGGAATTGTACAACAGTTGGTTAATCATTTCTTGGTCCTTCACATTATCAAATTTTATGTACGATTAAGTATTGATATTATGTTTAGCTATTTGTCAAAACTCTAATTTGTTCTTCAAAAAATTAGCGTTTTATTTCAAAATTTGAACCTTCCATCTTTCGGATTTCCGTCTGCCCCTTATCGAGCTTAACTTTCATTGTTCTTAAAGAGAGTTAAATAACTTTATCACAAAGTTACATTAGATATAATATGCTGATTTTCTTTATACTCTTTGCAGGACATACACCCAATACGCAATTGTAGTCCAGGCATTCAACAAAATGGGATCCGGTCCAGTTTCCAACGAAGTCCGAGCCTACACCGCGGAAGGAGCGCCCTCGGCCCCGCCCCAAGACGTGCTTTGTACCACTCTGACCGCACAGACCATCCGAGTGTCCTGGGTGTCGCCACCCCTCGCAGCCGCCAATGGACTGATCAAAGCATACAAAGTTGTCTACGGACCTAGCGATACGTGGTATGGTAAGTGGAAACATAAATGTACATTTAAATAAGCTTCGGCCATTACGCCATTAGGGAGTACCGGTACCCACCTCCGACGCCCGCGACCCATGTATCCGAATATAAGCAGTTCAGTTCCCTTTCGTGTTTGTAACTCAGGACCTTCACTCCAATGTTCTGGATCAATATTTAAACCGTATTCCAGACGAGAAGACCAAGGACACCAAAATCACAGCCAGCAGCGAAACCATCCTCCACGGCCTGAAGAAATTCACCAACTACTCTATGGAAGTTCTCGCAACCACTAACGGAGGCGACGGCGTCCGATCTGCTCCCATCCATTGCCAGACCGAACAAGATGGTGAGTAACATGGAAATTTTAAAAATTACCATCTATCTTACTTTTTTTAAATGTTCATTCAACTTTTTACACAACTTTTATGTAATAGGTATTCCAAGCTTCTTCTAGTGCCATCTCCTATCGGAGGTTGGCAATCATTAATGCTAACTGGATTTTGCTAACAGGATGCCCTAAACAGTGACCCTTGCCACATACAATGTTCTTAAGCCAGAATGTTCGTCTACGTTTGCCTTTATCGTATGCGTATTCCATGCATCTGCATGTAAATATTGTAAAGAAAAAATAGTATTAGTGTGATAGCGAAACTACTTTACCTGGTGAACACCATAGCACTAACAACCGCAGTCTATCTGCTGGAAGATTTATTTTCTATAAAAAATTATTGAAAATGCAACGGCGAGCTTAGCCGACAATTGCGATAGTGAATTATCGAATAGAGGGTTTTACATAATTCGTAAAATCCACGTCCGCTGTTAAGTTTAAGTTTGCTAACCATTTTAAATTATCTATTTAACTAAAAACAGTACGCCTTAATTACGTCACATCTATGTATTTCGTACAATCTCCCATACTAAGCGAGCGTTTTGACGTTTGATAAAAAGTCGCTGATTTGACTAGTATAGTCATTATCCCTGTTTGGTTGACTTAGTTTGAGCTCACCGTCGAACGTGTCTATGTGTCACATGGACATTTGATATCGTTGGCCAACTCTTTGTCTTTGGCTACAGTAAAAACGTAGTGATTGTAATCTCTTTGGTTACAGTTCCCGAAGCCCCCCGCGCTGTGAAAGCCTTAGTGATGGGAGCTGACTCCATCCTCGTGTCGTGGAGGCCACCCGCGCAGCCCAACGGCGTCGTCACCCATTACAATGTCTACACTCAAGCGCAGAATGCCGAACCTCACCCTAATAAGGTACGTAACCTATACGCGTTCCGCCAAACTACTCATATTTTAGTATGCGATTATCTTTCGAATACCGTTACTAGCAGGCTGAACATTTCACTTTGTTGCAATTTAGGACCGACGCCCAACTTCTCATCTCCATACTAATCTCATGATTGGACAGTGCCTAAGTTTAGCACTGCCCGACAATTGTTAAAAATCAAAACTCTAGTTCACACGTTTCCATTTCATCACGTACAAGTCAGTAAGAACATGTTGATGCGTTACTTGCCGTTGAATAAAAACATCATAATGACTTGTTTTTCCTAAAGGCAAGTTCCAAAACATAATCGAAGCGTATGGCTAGGTACCCGCATCGCAAACGAGCTACTCCGCGACGGAGCTGAAGGCCGGCCGCTACGACTTCTGGGTGACTGCCTCTACCATCATCGGCGAAGGACAGCCCTCGGCCACAGCCTCTTGCAGCCCGAGTGACAAAGGTAGGATGACTATGTAATTTGTTATAAGTCCCCCAAATTGCTAATGCGCGTGGCCGCCATTTTAGTGACGTCAGCACTAGACCTAAGTATCGAGCTGATGGTATATTTTTATTTCGGCTGACGTCAAAATGACGTCATTTCGATGTTAATGAGACATGGTTCCAGGTCAATAGCAATTTGCGGGACTTATACATGCGAAGATATTATAAAACTCCAGATATGCAAAACTTATACATTCGTATTTTAAAAACGAAGAAAAATACTCATAAATTCTTATTTTAAAAATAAGATCGTTCACATGTGTGTGTGTGTGTGTGTGTGTGTGTGTGTGTGTGTGTGTGTGTGTGTGTTTGTGTGCGATACGCACAGACTAAATAGACACTGGCGCGTTGTTCATGCACCTTTGGGTACTATTATATATTCTGTGCCTTTGGGTAAAATGACACGCAATAAGCATGATTCACAACATAGCGATCCACACTTCGTACAATCAAATAGATCGATAAGTCAGAGTATGGCGTTAGTTGTACCCACGCAACGTATATCTGACGCTTTAAAGCACATAATATACATACCTGCGTATATTATACGCATTTTAGGTACTGCACATCCTTGGTGCAGTAAAATTTCAAACTGATCTGTTCAAAGAAGTTTAAAAGTTGTTATGGTATAAAAACAAAAGTTATTTATTTGCAGTACCCGCTAAGATCGCCTCATTCGACGAATCGTTCACCGCCACGTACAAGGAAGACGTCAAACTGCCTTGCCTCGCCGTCGGCGTTCCACCCCCTAACATTCTCTGGAAGGTAATGAACATCGACAATATTATATTACGCAAAAACAAATTTCAGCGTAAAGTGAAGAGGATGGCAAAATGATGGTGGTTGGTATCCCACTGATGGTTAATTTCTGGCCGACGCCTAAACCGAAACTAATTAATCGGCAATCACAACCTTCGACAGATTCCGAAGGTTTAATAACCCCAAGAAATTCAGTTCACGATTGGCTAAAAGTGTGGCGATGAGACAAAAAGACAAAAACTTAGACAAAAACTTCGGCCCATTTTAACTGAAACCGAAGGTAGTCGATGCTGAAGCCGAAGATTCGATCGGACAGTATTACTTCATAGCGTAAATACGTTGAGACGAGAAACTACGCTTTTTCATGTTTGTGGACGAGCTGGTTTTACGGTCGTAGCATCTACATACGCGAACGACTGATCCACAGCAAAATAAATAATTAAAGTTTTTTCTGCCGACTTCCGCCAGTCGGTATAATTCCTCACCCATCTCGCCTGTGTGACCCCACAGGACGACTGCATTACTTTTTGACTTTCTTCTTTAAATATATTTAGAAAAAGGTTTTTCATAATACATGTTTCCAATATGTAGGTGAAAGGGCAGCCCCTCGAAGCCTCGGAACGTGTGCGTCAACTGCCCGAAGGTTCTCTGCAGATAGCGGGCGTAGCGCGCGATGACGCTGGCGAGTACTCCTGCCACGTCGACAACCAGTTCGGCACAGACACCGTCACACACACACTCTCCGTACTTGGTAAGACCTTTTCAACACTATTTGTATCTAGTCATTTTTATTTAGTATTTTATTAGCACATCCAAAAAGTCACTTAATTATTAAGATATTATAAGGATTATAAGGAACTAGTGCCATTGGAATGAAGATCTAATACAAACCAAAACACACAATGCAAACAGACTAGAATATAAAACTCTTCACCGCTCCCGAATGAATGCGCGGGACGAGCGCGCGGCGCTATTCTCTGCTTCCTCCCTCTTCCCGCAGATACCTGGCAATAGATTGCGGTAATACGACAGCTACAGTGCGACAGATTAGCCGACACTCTCTCACTATTGGCTGAAATGCATTGTTGCAGTATGAATACCACAAATTCAGTTATTCACAACAATTGATAATATAGTAGCAAAGATTGATGCAGCTTTTCCGGAATCGCCCTCCACAGCGATTAAGAAGTTTGGCGTCACCTGTACGAAGTTCCAAAATACGCTATTGTTCCTCAGCGCCGCCTTTCCCTCCGCAACTGAGCATCGCGTCGTCGTCCGTGTCATCGCTCACGCTGCGCCTGAAGCCCTCCGTAGAGGCCGAGCAGTCGCCCGCCGCCGGTTATACCATCCACTATAAACAGGAGTTTGGCGACTGGGAGACTGTGCAGGTACTTGCCATAGTATTCCATAAGACTCAGCCTTTTAGCTCAAATTTTAAGTTCTTTTAGAAATCAGCTAACTATGAGGTTTAAAAAGGCTTAGTTGTAAAAAAAGGCTTGAGCCCTTTATAGAACATAGGCTTTAATTAAGAACTTTGTAGTGGTAGGATGGGTTCTGGTCTTAATTTAAGGCTAACCTTATTTTTCAGTCAGGGTTTAAATGAAAGCAATTTATTTTTATAATTGAAACTATGTACTTATACCTACCTATTTTTTGAATATTACATTGACATAGGTATATTTGTGTATTACGTAACGGTACCGTACAACTCTAAAAATCTATATACATTACTACCCATATTATAAATGCGAAAGTATGTTTGTTTATTTGTTTTTGGTGTACTCCATTACCTATTACATATTGATAAAAATGATAGGTACTTATCCATTGAGATAATATTTTGTTTTCAGATTCCAAGCAACACTGACACCTATACTTTAGAAAATTTGTTCTGTGGATCCAGATATCAACTCTATGTAACTGCTTACAATGGGTAAAGGATTTTTATTTATCTCGGTTTTGTCGTGTTGGTTGAATTGATTGTTAAATTTCCACCTTTGAAAGTATCAAGATAAAATAAATTTTAAAAAACATATTTATAACGCCATTGCCCCTAGCTTAATGAATAGGATGAACTATTAAATATTACTTTTTTGGGCCCTATGTTGATAGACTCAAAAAAAATCTCGTACACAGAATGAATCAGGATGATCCTTCCAGATATTGTCCGCAACGAATTGGAATCAATCCATGCTTTATTTGGGATTTTCAACTTCGTTTATCTTTTATCCTAATTGGTGTCTTTCTTTACGCTAGTGTACCAGTTTTGCGTCTTGGCAATAGTTTGTAGTTTTCGCACTCGAAACCTAAATAGGTTATTATTTGGTGTGACAGCATCGGTACTGGCGAGGCGTCGGACGTGGTGATCGCTCGCACGCGCGGCTCCAAGCCGCCCGTGCCTCGCGCCGCAGACTTCATCGAAGTTGGCTCGTCCTCCGTCACTCTGCACCTCAAACAATGGCTCGATGGCGGATGTCCGATGAGCCATTTCGTCGTTGAGAACAAGAAAAAGTGAGTAATATCCGTGACCGTCGTAGTGTTAAAATTTTATTTAATAACAAAAGAGCGTGATGGCCGCTGGAGCTGGAAAGTTCTGGAGTAGAGGGTGTACCATCTGACGACGAATTAACTGAACAGTCCAACAGTTTAGTGTTATAACTGTAAGTTCTTACTACACCTCAGCACCTCCTTGTCTATTGTTTAAAATCTAAATGAAGCAAGCGTTCTCGCTCTGTAGTTGAGCCGTTACAAACGTGCGAACTGAGTCATAAATCATTACGACCATAGGATTGTGAAAATGCTGCAGAAGTGGTTATCGATAATGGGATGCCGTTCGGACGCAGGTAGCTGGGGCGACGCGGTAGACACTTGGACGATTTAACCTAAGGACGCGCCTCGCATGATTATTCCCCTCTGTCAATAGTAATGGATTTTTAATCCACTGCGTTTATAAACACTGTTTGCGGAATCGATTTTGTCATTGTCAGAATCGTTTTCGATGTGTGACGACGTCTTACACGCTGGGTGAAAAATGCCTGTTTGTGCCGTTAGTGAGTGCAAGAACAAATCAAACACATCAAATTTACAAAAAGATGGAATTTCATTTCATAAGTAAGTATTTTTGGTGTAATAAACGCTTTCTATAAATTAAATTACATAAATTATTATAATAAAATAACAATCGAGAACTTTACCGATTCAGTAATTGAGTACGTAATAATTCGGTAGAAACGAGTCACACTCCTCACGAGACTATATTTTGTTTTTTCTAAACAATTGCAACCCTCGTTATATACAAATTAGGTTAAAATTTGAATACGCGTGAACAGCATGAAATTACGTAGTAGTACGATAGTGATTGCGGTTCGATTATCGATATCGATGAAAACATTTTCTTTATTATTAACGACTAAATTACCGTCTTCAAGTCAAGTAAAGAATAGTTATTATTAATTACCACAATTTTTTCGCTACCTATACTTGTAATAAAACTGGTCGATTTCTGTGATTTCACGTACTTAATACATTTAAAAAAAAAATTAAAGCAACGCAATTTTAGTGATAGGCGCGAAACGGGGTAGGGTGTCTCTGAACTGGGTAATATGTAGCTAAAAGGTGTACCTTTCTCAAGGATGAGGATCAGGTAATAATTTATCATAATCGTTTTATTTTTACAGATTTCCTAAAGACGCCCACTTTAAAATGAAGTGGGCACAATTGTGCGATCGAATACTACGATGAATACGCTACGCTGACCAAACACTGGTTTTAAGTAATTAAATACGAGTAATAAATTCTTACTTCTACTTTTGTTTCTGAAAAACTATCGATATATTTTAAAATATCGATACGGTAGCATCGCAAATCAATTTGACTGTCTTACACTCGTAATGTCTTTGTATATTGATGTATATAACTTATTAGTGTGCGTAAAATGTAGTAGTGTTGAAGATTTAGATATGTGTGTGTTAATAATGACACAAAACTTTGTTGAGTGAGTGTGTCAAGTTGTCTATGTAGTGTTTCCTCGTCCCGCACCAAAAGTGACAGAAATTTTTATTCGTAATATTAGGCGCGTTACAAGTCCATAGGTTAAATCGTCCAAGGGTAGACACGACTATCGACAAATCCTTTTTTTTATTGTTACACACAACACCAGAACATAATATGTTCCAATTACATAAGGTCTGTAAGTGCGAGCGAGAGGAAAATAGTTTGTGACTCAGTTCTCACGTTTGTAATGGCTCAACTATAAGTAGTAAAGTTACTGCAAATATGTAGCCGACTTAATAGTCACTACCTTCGTGACTATGACTATTGATTCAAATATTATATTTTATTACTAACTAGCTTATGCTCGCGACTTCGTCCGCGTGGACTATACAAATTTCAAACCCTTATTTCACCCCTTATGGATTAAATTTTCAAAAATCCTTTCTTAGCGGATGCCTACGTCATAATAGCTATCTGCCCGATCCGTCTAGTAGTTTGAGCTGTGCGTTCATAGATCAGTCAGTCAGTCAGTCAGTCAGACTCCTTTTTCTTTTATATATTACTAGCTGATCCCCGCGGCTTCGCCCGCGTAGATTTAGGTTTTTAAAGATCCCGTATAGCCTATGTCACTCAGGAATAATGTAGCTTTCTACTGGTGAAAGAAATCGGTTCAGTAGTTCCAAAGATTGCCCCCTACAAACAAACTTAACGACATTACCTCTTTATATAATAGTATAGATATAGAAGACTAATAAACTTATAAAACTATTCCCCAGGGGCGCTGCCGAATGGAATCAGATCTCGAACGCTGTCAAGCCCGGCGGTAACTTTGTCGTACTCGGTATGTGACTTCATTTACTTTATCGTTCATATTAATGGGGATCCACAGGCAAAACTGGTCTCAGAGGGCGCTACAAAAGGTCCGACCAATACAAGCTGTCATCTTCATAGTTTAAGAGGTTTCATATGTTTACATGACAATCTTTTTTTTAATTAGACCGTTTGACAACTCAGTATAGCCGATCCCACAGATGATACTACCTCTATGGCTGGTTCTGGCTTATGCGCCAGCTGTTGGGATAAATCGGCAGTGTAGATCCTCATTCAAGTCAAAAACGAACACGCTATTTAACAAGACTATTATTTTAGACCTGGAACCCGCTACATGGTACGTCCTTAGGATCACCGCACACAACAACGCTGGCTTCAACGTCGCCGAATACGAATTCGCTACTCTCACTATGACTGGAGGTACGTATTGTCCACGTAACCTAAGACCTCGTTCACACGGAATTGCACCTCACATTTTTCCACGACAAATCTTACCGGACACGTAGTGGCGTATACTATATAAGAACCGTTCACACGTTGTTTAGACTGCAAAAAGCACACAATTTTAACCGTGCGAACGTTCACACGTTGTTCGTACTACAAATAAACATCCAAAAGAGAACAATACTACATGCACCACTATACATATTAAAATTTATCCTGCAAAAAAATGCACAGTGCTAATACCATGTGAACGGGGTCTGGTGTAGTTGCACCATATCTCCTAATCATCATAATTTACTGTTGTCGTGCTAAGGGCTCAACACAATTCTTTCAAGAATTTTTTTTGCAGGAAAAACAGTTTTAGACCACCTTTTCATCAAGGATGTGCGAAACACACCAATAGAATCGCAGAATTTTATAGCCAAATTTAGACCAACTGATGGCTCTATTGATACATCAAAACTCTAACATTGGCCTTAATTTAGTTCGACATACCTCTAGCCTCTAATCTATACTTAATATTATAAAGAGGAAAGATTTTTTTGTTAAACTCTGAAACTGCCGAGCTGATTTTAATAGTTCTTTACCATTAGAAAGCTACTTTATTCACAAGTAAAATAGGTGGTATGTGTAAGGTATATCAAGTTTCACCTTTTTTTGGTTTCGCTGGGGAAATTGCACTTACGCATCCAACTACACAAGCGGGTATGTGGGACTCGCTGGCAGTGCTCAGGATTCCCACTAAAAACCCCAACGGCACTGTCCGCGTCAGGAATGAGGCGTCTCAGGATCCCGGATATCGGATGCGATTGAGACAGTATCAAATTTCACCTGAGCTAAGCCGAGCGGATCAGCTGCTAGACAATAAGTTCAATCATTCAAAGGGTAGGTTCCATACATATTTTTAGATCAGATTGTAGCTTTAACCTAGTTTTATTAGATTTGCGGCCAAAATCTATTACATGTGTACCTGAAATGCATTGCCTTTAGGAACAAGATAAAACAGTCATATAACCATATTCAAATGCCAAAGAAAGCTGTTTTGTGCCTCCTGCTAACTTCATTCAAAACTTCGATATGTTTGCCACATACGAGTGAAGTTAGCGGGAGGTGGTAAGCCGTGCCTAACATTTGAATATACACATCTAAACTTGAATCAGTAATTTTGTGTTACTTTACCGAAGGCTTGCATTTCAGGTACCGTTGCGCCGGCGCGCGACCTCGGAGACGGATCTCTGACTCCAGAACAAACGCTCAAGATTATCCTGTCCCATCTTAACTTGATCGTACCCGTCGTCGCTGCCATACTAGTGATAATTATCGCGATTGTCGTGGTATGCGTGGTCCGAGGCGCGAGGGATCAGCACCGCAAAGGTAAATTATACACTTTGTGTAGGAACGATCGCTCCTTTGCCCGGAAATGGTGATGGCGATAAGGAACTTCCTATGTGGGTGAAGGCGTGGCTGGAGCCGGAAGTACTGGTGCCGATTCTAGCGACTGTGGTGGTATTCATCGTGGGCATGGTGGTGATCTGCCTGACCCTAGCTCGCCGCAACGCGCCGCACCGCCTGCGAGGTCAGAAGGACCTGTACTGTATGTATGGTGGCATGGACACCGCTTTATTTTGTTAATTTTACCGTATCATTCATGATCATTAGATATTTAACATCATGTATTACCCTCTCCAACTGCTGATAGGTGGCTGCTCCAATTCCAAATATGACAACGATCTATCAAAATAGAAATTTGCAGTGTTGTCAATCCAACTTCGTGAATATATTGGTTGGTATAACGCTAACAAAACAGCCGCAGGTGTACGCCTATTATTATTAGTTGCAGATGATAATATGACTTTGGGGTACAGTTGTTTTCAGGTTAAAAGAGCTCTGGACGATAGTGGCTGTAGAGGGGGTGTGTCTGTGCATAAATCCTGCTCTCTCATGCTACGCGGAAAACGAAATCTTGATAGACAAACCAATCGGGCGTTTGCATAGACCCCCGCCATCGCGCCTCACTTGGTGTCATCAAATTAGATCGATAAATGACCTGTTTAAGTTCAACGTCAGAGCTCTTTTTTCATGATACCAACTGTACGATCGATGTTTAAAGATATCAATTTTAGGTCTTTCATATTAAGTATACTGTAATAGAAAAAATTGCTAAATAAGTTGTTAAAATTTAGCCTCGCCGTACGCGCATGTAAATTAGCCGACATTCATCTCTTTATTTCGAGTAAAACTCATTTTATTATAATTTTGCCATCTTCCTTTAATAGTTGCTTAGAAATCGAAATACATATATCTGTGTTACTGTTAGTGCAGTACACTGGTTCTAGTGTAATTTTTCAAGTTACGTCTACGTAAATATGTAATTTAGTGTGGATAGGAAAGGGACGGGAAAATGGTCGTGACGTGAGATTTGTTACCTACCTTGAAAAATTACACTCATGAGTTATGCGGTCCACGCATAAATCACCAGATTAAAATAATCACCAGAACATTAAACAATTAAAGCAATATTTCTGTAAAACTGATTCAAATCGACTATAATATGTCGCGACGCGAGTAAAGAGCGAGCTCTCATAGCCGTTTAGCAGATGTGAATATTTTTCAATCTTCTCGCGATACCCTTTTCCTCAGCTGCGATATTTCTTTAGGATTTTATACTAAGAATTGCTCAAAAACTTAAGGGTAATAGGTTTAAGAATGATCGTGAATTAAAGGTACTTTGATCTCGCATAATCTCATGGAGATTCAAAGATAAAGCTGGAAATTAAAAAAACCGTTAATACTGTGAACGTATTGTTACACTTGTGTCCAGACGACGCAGTATACAACGCATCGGGCGCGGCTCTGGGCGCCGGCGGCACTCTGGACAAGCGCGGCGGCCTGCGCGACGAGCTCGGCTACATCGCACCACCCAACCGCAAGCTGCCTCCCGTGCCGGGCTCCAACTACAACACCTGCGACCGCGTCAAGCGACAGGCTGTCATCAGTGAGTACCACACACCACGCACATTGCACCACCATCAACGATACTTACTACCACAGTCTAGACAAACTTACATTCCTTACACGGTACAAACCTCCCAGATGACCTGATAAATCTAAATGTATAAAAAGAACTTAACTCACTAACTGAATCATCGACGTCCAGCCCAATCTAGAGCCTTGGACCGAGAAAGCTGAAATTTTGAACAGAAGTTTCTTTATAATGTAGATAACGAATAAGGCCGCATTTTTCGAAATTCCCACCTGATAGGGAACGAAGAGTATAAATAATCATGAACCTCACATCCACCCTTAGCTTTATGGTGTGTGAAAAACTTGTGAAAGTCCTCGGAACTACATGTCATACACTCTACAATCCTGTTTAGGTGTATTGAAACTACATTTTTTTATACCCCACATAATAAACTACATTTTTTAGACGAGATTTATATTTAATACGAGCCAATTTAGAGCCTCAATAGCTCAACCGGTATAGGAGTGGACTGAAAACCGAAAGGTCGACGGTTCAAACCCCGCCCGTTGCACTATTGTCGTACCTACTCCTAGAACAAGCCTGACGCTTAATTGGAGAGGAAAGGGGAATATTAGTCATTTAATATGGCTAATATTCTTAAAAAAAAAAATATTAATACGCTTACTTGCTTGGTAAGATCTTTATTCAAGTAAGTAAAGGCAACCATGATCATGGCTGGTCCATATTGGATTCTTTTAGATTGCTTATTTTATTTTGTACGCGCACGAATTCGAGATATTTAATTATTCTGTTCTAGCTTACCCTTTTTCATGTTACCAGGGCCTCTAACTAAACCTGTAAACGCTACATATTTTTGAATGTACCTACTAAATGTTTATGTAGGTGTTTTACATAGATGTTTTCTGCAGATTTGGTCTTATAGAGAGAAAGCTAGCGCGTGCCATACCTTCATTATTTTATAAAAAACTGAGTTTCTCTGCGTATTGTCCCCAACACTGGGAGGAACGTTTGTTTGGATCTTGGGCTTGGTGGCTTTGGGAGATGTTCATATTTTTTTTTTCGGAATAGTATTAGAAATCACGTCATGCATTGCCAGACACTTAGTATCATGGCGACCCTCTGCCAGACACCCTTAAAGTTTTAAAGTTTAAGGGTGTCTGGCAGGGGGTTGCATGAAATGATTTCTAATATTATTACGAAGAAAATATAAAAAAAATTACTGTACTTATACTTTGACGTAAGATTTTTAGACCTTTATTACCTGTTATCTCCCGAAACCACCATGATCCAAACAAACGTTGCTCCCAGTGCTGGGGATAATACGCAGAAAAACGTTCAGTTTTATAAAATAACGAAGGTCTGGCACGTGCTGGCTCTTAGTCCATTTGCTGGTTTATCATATTTTCATTCTATTTTAATTTTCTATAATTTTGTAGTCCACTGATTTAAAGATTACATTTGTATTAAAAAATCGTTATTAATACTTTTTTTGACTATTGACTACGTAATTCTTATTTTTAATGACAGCCCTCCTGCTTTTATGTTTTGGCCTATTCTATTATCCCAATCTTTTATTTGTTTTTGTTTCACTTCAACGCCAATTCGTAAAATATTGTAATTAGTGTGTACACTAGAGGATACGTCAAAACATACAGGTAATTATTATTACATTATATTACATTAAAAGTCTATGCCTTTAAATGTGGTGTAGGGATATTTAAAACTTCTCACATAATATCTCACAAATCCGCCGTAGCTTCAGCTAATTTCGGAGAAATTAATACTCACTTTTTAATTTGGTAAAAGATCAGAAAATGTCCCTGCATGTCTACGACCGAAGTGGATATCATATACCTATTGATATATTTTCGTCGGTAAAGTGAAGTTTTAATATTCTACCAATCTTGCAGTAAATTGTATCGATACAAAACGTAGCTAACAATGTGGCAAATAAAAAAAGCAAGTGAGATATTATATGAGAGTTGTCGACCGCCGACCGGTCCACAACATACGGTGTAGGGTGTACGTAGCGCGCATGTTTACGCAGTAGTGTGGTTTAGTGGGCGCGCACTCGACGTGGGACCCGCGCAGGCACCACTATGAGCGCGTGCGCAGGCTGCGCCGCACCGGCTCCGGCGACACCATCTCCACAGGTCAGTGCTTATCGCGATCTGAGACGGGCAAGCTGATATGTCGGTGCGATAGCGGCGCAATATTGGTCACAACGACATCTATAGCGTGATAACGGGCCGTCGTCGTCTTTCGACATGCTTGTATAGAAACTGTCAAATTACCCATAGGTGCGGAGACACCACGCGCCGCTATCAGTCTGTGCCGCTACGCGCATGCGTATAACACATACGTATGAATTTTTCTTCACTTTTTAAAAGATGCTTTGCTTATCTGGAGTTATATATAATTTAATATCTTTGATAAGTCAGTATTTAAAACGATACCTACCGATACTAAGCCGCTTCTGCGCCGACAAATCACAATAATCAGAAATCAGAGAACTTTTAAATGTATTTTTGACCATCAATAAGATAAAAGCTATTTTCGGATGTTATAGTAAAATTTAAAAAATAATAAACGCCCGTCTTTATTTTTAAGATCGACGATAATGTAGATTTGCTTGTGTTGCTTTGTAGAAAATTAGGAAAACTAAAATATATTTTTTTTTAATAAATTAAGAAATTAATATTCACGTGATGATTATTGGCGATAATGCTTACCTACTCGTATAACCTACATGTTTGTAAGTGCCTTAGACGGGAAAATTTCCAAAAATATCACCTTATAGTAGTCGTTTGTGGAAACGTATTGAGTGGAAAATTTAACAGTCCGTCAAACGGTAAGTCTAGTGTGAATGATTTGCTTTATATCTAACACCAGTTATTTTTTGTTTGCTTATTCAATTCACACCGAACGGTGCTGAATAAAGTACAAAAATTAACAAAAGAACGTTACGTTTATGGTTTACGTTTTTTGTATAGTGTCTATTGGCACCATCACGAATTACCTACATATATCCATCCATGTAATTGCAGAAACCGATGAAACATTGGTAAATATTGACACCATCCACAGATGATAATTTCAGACATGGATGGAAATTTTCTCGTAACATAAGCGTTTGGATTATTTAAATGAATTAAGCAATTCGGCCCAGAAGAACTCTGATCAACCCGATTCCACACAGTCTTGTCTAACCTTATCCCTAGAGTGTTTTTATAAAGCGCGAAGTCAGAAGCAAGTATTCTGGCATAGCCCATTAAAAACATTTTTATTTACAGAGATAGCTAGGGATATTTTAAAGACACGGAAAATTCTCCATCCTTGTCAATAATTGTCACCTGTGTCAGTATTTTTTATTCTCTATCCGGAATGTATTCTATTATGTAGTCACAGCGTCCCATGCTTTACGACAATTAAATTGACATGGATGTCATCCTTTTCACAGTTCATTGAACAAAAGATCTGTTCTTAGAGAAAAAGCTGTTCTTAGAGAATTGTCATTTCAGTTTTTGCGTGGAGAATTTACATACTTTTGTTGGCGTTTCACAGGATTTTCAATATGACACTATTGAGTCCAATATTAAGTTTTGAATATCCACAGGCATGGAAGACGAGATCTGCCCGTACGCCACGTTCCACCTGCTAGGCTTCCGCGAGGAGATGGACCCCAGCAAGGCGATCGCGTTCCCGCACCACCACCCCTCGCACGCCGGCACGCTGGCGCACCCCCACCAGCACCCGCACCACCCTGCGCACTCACGGGCTGGCTCTCAGAGCATGGTGAGCATTGTTCTTTATTGGTTAGCCTATGGTTTACAAATCTAAATTGCAATGCACAAAGCTGAATATTTGAATGTACACCTAATTACATAAGAAATTAATATAATTAATAACCTACGTAGGCACACTCTAGGAATAAAATCTCTGGGCGACTTACAGCAGACGGTATTTCGTACATAGGCAAATTAAAGTTTCGAACTTACACAGTTTTATTTTGACTTTATTCCTTTTTCCATTCCGTAAATTTTCTCTGCAGGAGTTTTGAATTTTAATTTCATGTCTATTTGCATTGCACATATGAACGAATAGAATAATAAATATCTACTTAATATTATTTTATGAATTATTCTATTGAACTATCCGATACCCTTCCTCAGCCCCGCGCCAACAGCCGCTACGCCCGCAAGAACTCTCAAGGTGGACAGAGCGCGATCTACTCCACAGCTCCCGAATACGACGACCCCGCCACTTGCGCTGAAGAGGACCAATACGTAAGTTTCCATTTGATCCATACACGTTTGCCTTATTGTATCACCAATGTTACAAATGGTCCATCTAAATAAAATAATACCAAATCCCACAAAGTGACACTCAGAGTAATACTTAGCTTGCTTTCTGGCAATTGGTTCAGACACTAATGACATCCTGGTTCAGTACATACAAAATTTTCTTGATCCATTTTTCTCTGATTCGATAGGGATAGCCCTGAGGAATAAAGCTATCGCATTCTAGTGCAGGGGAGTGAGTGGATGAGATGGAGAAGCGTGTGTGGAGTTGTATTTTTAAAAAATTCATCAGCACAATCAAATTCAAACTCAAAGCATTAATTCAAAATGTCACTTACACTTTTTGATTGTCAATTGTTGAATTATAATAACGTTAACTTAAAACTAAATCTACGAGGATTCCAAACGCGCCCTGGTCTGAGAAAAAGCCCACAACAAAGACAGCTGGGTTCTTTTTACTATCACCATTTCACAATATCACTTAAACTTATCAGAACTATCAAAGTTGTTAAGGCAACTCATTCCGCGGAGCACGCAAGTTGATGGATGGATGAATTGAAATACGCATCTGATAACGACAATACCGTTTCAGCGTGCCCGCTACTCCCGCCCCATGTACGCCTGTGGCCCCGAGTACGACGAGCCCGCGTGCTGCGCGCCCGAGGACGAGCAGTACACCGGCGCGTACGGCACGCCCTACTCCGACCACTACGGCTCCCGACCCAGCATCGGTATGTATCGTTACCGTTGCTCATATACCTACGGGTATAGCGCATTAGTAAAATCTACAACGCAAATTGTTCATTTTCTGATCACATCGATTTCAACAGACATTATTCTAGCGAATCCAGCTTGTGGTTCCTTGTATATCATGGACTTCCGCAAAGTAACTCCTGCTTCTAACCAACTTATTCTTATACAGGAACTCGCAAATGCGGCGGTTCCCCCGAGCCTCCACCGCCACCACCACGCAACGCTACCAGCGCCGACAACAACTGTTCCTCCTCCTTCAACGAGAGCAAGGACTCCAACGAGATCTCTGAAGCCGAGTGCGACCAGCCGCGCAACTACCCCGGTACGTAGCCTACCCACTGCCCATGACACACTAAAAGAAACGAAGGAAATTGGCAGAGCTAGGCCTGATTTATTTTACACCGTGCCATACCAGCCAACATAGCGTCAGTGAAATTTTAGCAGTACGTAAGTCATTTTTGGCCGGTTTAATTTTCATTTTTAATGCCATTTCGATGAAGATAGTTCACCTGCTCTCATTCGACCGATCAGAAAGGAGATAGCTGACCAATAGCACCACATTTTTCAATTCAAAATGAGGGTTGCTAACGAATATTATATACAGTTTTATTACCCTCCTGTAAAGTAGACTTTTTGAATTACGCACTGTTAAAAGTTATTGCTCGTGACAGCTGTCGTTTGACCCCGTACTAATCACGGTAACGACGCAGTCTAGTTAACTAGTCTGGACAACTTGTTTAAGTTAAAAGTACCGTTACAGCGAATTCTAACTTTTAACAAATACCTAGGTACTCCATTTAGATACTTCTTAAGACTTAACCTCATGTGCCCATATCCTATTAACATTACCTCGTATTTGATAATCCAACTTCCAGACTTGACTACATTGCACATTTGATGATAACAATCGACTTTTGTATTTTTATAACCATTCAACTTCATTCGCCTTAAAAGATCATGTTTCATATTATTATTTAAATAAATCAATTTAAAAAAAAATTAAACTTTCAATGCACTGTCCTTTAATATCATTTGAATACATTGAATTTGAATACTTGATCTAGAATCAAGTTTACAACCGTTCAAAATGCAATTTTTTGTGTCTAAACGTAAATAAAATTCTTATGCTTTGAAGTTTCATATTGCACTTCGTTCTATAGGATCGTCTTTAAAATTCTCACTTACATACATACATAAACTATTGTAATAATTATAATATAAAAAATATTTATTGAAAATTAATTGTGGTCCATGCGTACATGGGTGTCAACTGAACAGAAGACGGTAAAGCGATTTTGAATCAATAGTTTTAATTCTTTAATTATGTTTAATACTTGTGACTGACCGCATGCAAAATTCTCCTTAATAACAAATGAAGTTGTTCTCGGCTTTTAGAAACTCTTTCAATTGGCTTACTATGTTTTTTTCAAAAAATTTCCTCCTTTTACATGTTTATTTTTTATTTGGTAAAATGAAGATCCTACTCTACCTTTAGGCTGCCTATCCACTGGTGCAGAGCGGAGTGGAGATGTGTTGAGCAAACCAATCAGATTGTCGGTAGTGTCGATAATTTCATTCCGTCATATGACAACTCTGATTGGTCAACTATACATATCTCCGCTCCGCTTCGCACCATTGGACAGGCAGCCTTATGTTTGTAAAAATATGGCTTAAATACATCGCCCGAATGTTCGAAAATTGGAAAGTTGATAAACGTCTACATTGACATTAATTTATTTCAATTGATACCTACTTCATTTTACCAAGTATTAGGTTTAACCAAGGTTCAGAGATTTTAGTATAACTTTTCAAGTAAATTAACGTGACAAGGGCATTGCGTGGGCAAGGGCAAACCTGGTGATTTCACAATTCCATACCTACTTGGACAGATCACCGAAGTCACGTGTTTTAACTTGAAAAGTTACACTATGGCCTCAGATTCTTTTTATTCGAATAATTTTTAACTCAACGCTTAGACGTAATTGTGTTAACTCATTCTTCTGTCTGAAGTGGTTCTGTAGATTATTTAGATCATGTGTTTACATTCTAGAACCAATTCCCACTAAATCTTAATCAAGTTTCAAGTAAAAACATACATTTTATTTCAATGTTAGCTAAATTTTTCTTCATCTTGAAAATTAATCGTCGTTATTTGAAGTCAGATGACTACTGAATTATGACGTAAGTATTAGAAATTTGCGACCATTTGATCCAAAATTCGAATTACATTCACTGCTAATATTGGTTCCCTTTCGATTGTATTCAAGTCACTGAACTAAAAAAAATAGATCTTAACTTTTAATTAATGTGGTACCTTATCATTTATGCAGCCATCTCTGCAGACAAAGATGTCGTAAATGGATCAGTCAATTAAGTTTAGAGACTTATAACAACCGAATAGGCACCTGTTTTAATCAATCTAGGATCAATATCGAGGATTTTTAGGTACATTGATGTATAATTCATTATTCAGAGTATATTTAGTGGGTATTGGTGTAAAGTTTTCGTAGAGGGCATCCTCCAAGTCTCGTGCCTAGTGTAGACGCGTCGTGACTTGTATGTTGTTGCAGTAAGAGCCCACACTGCCAAGGACGGCTTGCACAGCGACGAAATGAGGAAACTCATTGACAGGTTAGTTCATCACCAGGCCTCTCCTTAACACGCACTGTACACACAATCACTCTTACAAATACTCAATAAATACACCTACGCACACATAACATCTGGTTTCAAATTTTATTTATTATATGGTTTAGTTTTCAGATATAATTTTACAGCAATGAACCAATAAGTATGATTGGTATAAAATTTTCAATTTGATAAATTAATTTAGACTCACATTTTATTTATTTGTTGATGCATTTAGCACTTTTAAAACTTGTCTAACAAAGAGAGATGTGCTGATTGGTAGCTGATTAGTCGCTACAGCCTAGTGGGTTACTTATACAGGAAGAATACACACTTTCATATCCTGTTCCAAATGTATACTTACCTCCGATGATATTTTTAAAATGATATGTTCCGCTAACATATTTACGAGAATCACATTAAAAATAATTGTCTTTACCATATATGGTATATGATTAGAAAAACCGAATTTACTGTTGAAAGTTATTTCTGTTACTGAGTCTGATATTTATTTACTAGCCTGCAACTCTGTCTGCCAAAGGCGTAGTCGGTACATCTCTAAGAAATGAATTAACATAATACACATTAATTAATGTTGCCAACTCCTTGTGTGTGCGCATTTTGTGTGTCGCAGTCCTCCACTCGACACAGGATTGTGTATGAATAGTCTGTCGGTATTAAGCATGTACTATGTTCTGCATCCATGGTCGACAGGAAACAGTAAGTCAATGTATGTGAAGATGAATATCTTTTGCTGAATGTTATTTCATTTTGCCTGAACTGTTATTATTTGTAACCATTAATCTTATGTGGCTAACACTTTAATCCATTGCACTAAGCCATTTCTTTTGCTAAACCATTGTTAATAACTTTCTACAAAATAATTATTTTATTAATAAAAAAAATGTGATAGCCCGCCTACTTCCAGTTATTATGTAACCACGTAAACGCAGCTTTTTAGCAGATGAACTCGTACTATATACCTACCCAACACCCATATTATGTGTACCGTGTAGATACCTCATTTGAACAATTAAAATTATCGATGTTAATTACTCCATATTAGCATAGACATTTATGACAGACAATCGATAATTTTATAGATAAATCTCGCCTCACACAGCTATATTTTCTTACTCTATTACGTTATTAATCGCAGTATAACTCAAATACCTGGTACCAACTTAAACATTTTTAATCATCCTGCTATCTAGCCAGATTAGAAAAATCATACAAAAGAATTTTGATTGATATCTATCTACATTTGGAATGCACAAAGCCGTCGTGAACCCCATCCGCACTGCAGTCGATATGACAGCTATTGAAGCAGTGTGTTAACAAACCGCTTATCATATTACAGACCAGAAGCAACCACCCCAATCCCCCAGCAAGCAGTCCACGGGCGCGGCGGACTCACAGCCTACGATACTGTGGCAGTGTAATCTGTGAACCGTTCACCGCACACCGGACGTCCTTTGTGAATGTCTAGTTTAAATGATCACGACCCTGCCGATGCGTTCGCCCGCTTTTTCGATACTTTATTATATTTAGTTGCATCATCCAGCGATTTTACTTCGCTCTCGCGATTTCGTTGCGTCGATTGCGAATCGACAAGGCCGTGGTCGATCATGCCAAATTAATTTTTTATCTATATTGAATCCGGTGTGTTGTCATCGCGATTTCATATCGTTTCGACTGAGTTGGCTAGATTTCATTTGTTCGACGTTAGATGCGCACGTTAGTGCCATAAGTCAATTTGTTTGGTCTACGACTCGCTGTAGAAGTTGCAACTTGGGTATGTAGCCCGGTGTTTGTTTGCCCTCCCTGTAGACTCGTCACGTCACTTTTTATAGTGTTACCATGTGAAACAGAAATTATGGTTGTGGTAGTTAATTCAAATTGATATATTTCCTTTAGAAAGGTGACGTGTTACCAATGAAATTAACTAACACGAAACGTATGGCAACCTACCCAATTTAGATTTTGCAGACATCTACAGTAGAGTGTTAAAATTATTTTTGATCTTATTTGTTTAGCTTAATTTAAAATAACGGACGTAACTGTAAAGTGCTGGTTTCTGGGGTCGACCATGTACCTATTTAAATTAAGCTCAACATGTAATAATGTGATATTTTGAACTTTTTACCCATTTATTTTATTTGAATTGTACTAACAATAAATTAACGTTATTTATGTGTATTTTTAAGATGATCACTTTTAAGTAACCACTCGACCGTGTGGTCGGTTCAATGCTTCCTTTTTAATGTTACTGATTTTGTAATGCTTTTTACCATTTATGTTATTGCCATGTCATTTTTATATTGTGTAATAATGAATTTTGATGTTTTCATTGCGTTTGCATAAACTTCTTTAGATAAGACTAGACGTAAGGGCATCTTATTAGTGATTAATCAACTCTTTGAAAACAAAATACTATGTAATCTGTAGCTAGTGATGTAAGTACATACATTATTAAATTTTCAGTATAATTTTCAGTACCTATAATCCCAAACGTAATAACGACTATAATCCCATGACTACCGTGATAATATACTCAAGCTAAATTAATTTCTTGTATACTGCCAATTAATTATTACAGACTCGAAATTTTAAAAGCATTTTGTATGACTTAATGTTACTCTAACGTAACGAGGTGCATTTCAATATTCAATAAATAATCGTAATCTAATCTCTATAATATGCAAATGTTTTAGATGTAAGACACGCGCGTGTCATTTCTAGACGTCTTCTTATATGTTGTGACATCGTGTAAGCTTTGCGTCGTAGGCTTGTAGATAGGTTATCGCGACTTCCTAGAAACCGATCTCTTCTCTAAACGAACCTTCCAATTAGACATTTTGAATTTATAATAAATTCTAGTAAAAAATCTAATATGAAAATTTAAAAATAAGGAATAAATATTCAAAATTATAAATGTAAACTATTCGATGAAAAATGAATTTAAACATAAAGCAGCAAAATATCGCCAATAGATACCTTGACGGGATTGATTTTTCTAAAAAGTTTTAATGTTTTTGCTTACGAGTGCTGTGCAGTTTGCGCTTAGTTGAAAGGTGGTTTTTTTTGTATAAAAGTAAAAAGATATTGCTAATTGCAAATAACTGTTTGTACCAAAGTGTTTGAATTGTGTTGAATAAAGTACTCATATTTCAACTACGAATTTGAGTTTCATTCTCACGACATCCCATTTACGTCACTTACAGTAGCCGGACATCGACCTTTAGAAAGAGATTTCGCCTTCGCAGAGCGTTGTCTCTGTCGCTCATACCTATGTGACGTTTTGTCGGTCTCAACGACAGAGACAACGCTCTACGAAACCGCTATCTCTATCTAAAGGATGTACAATATTTCTTGCCGGGTACTGTAAATGTTAGAATAAGTGAAATAATAATAGTCCCTAAGGGTGCGCGCAGACGACGAATTATTTTCCATGGAGACTAAAAATTTATTACCTAAGGACGAATCGCATAACGCACACGATGGACTAATTTACGGCGAAAACCCATAAAAGGTAAAAGGTGTTGGCCTTTGTCCTTCGCGGACAATAAAGTTCCTTGCCTGCGCAAGCCCTGGTGTCGATCCTTTAGCCCGAGTTTAGGACTTTAAAGTTTTGTTGAAGTTAACAAACGAGGCAAGGCGTTGTATGGCGTTGAAGTTCGGCGAAGACATCTGTTATTATTTTATTAAACGGCCTAAAGTCGTATAGGTATTTATTTTGACAACTCCATAGTCATACGGCAGATTAACGTAACTCGGGTGTCACGTTAGTTTGAAAACAGGTATATTCCGCGACAGGCTGAGATGACAATCGGGGTATGAGGCGGAGGGACGCCCCGGTTACCCGCCCGCACCGGGTTAGCGCGGGGGCTGTGCGGTGCTTCCTCCCCGATTGCCATCTCGACCTGTCGCGTACTATAATTATAATATAGCTCAGTACCCGAGTCCTGATGTCAAAACTGATCAGTTAAGAACAAATACCTCAAATGTTTGGTTATTTAACCGTACAACTGATACATACTAATTTTATAAACACGAAAGTGTGTTTTCTACTTTTGCACGGCCCATCCGTTTAACTGGTTTTCATAAAATTTAGCACAGAGATTATTTTGCCCTGAAAACAATGTTTCCACGGGTTTTATTAAAAACTAAATCCAAGTGACCGAAGCACCGAAGTCAAGGGCATTGTCTAGTTAAAAAATAAATTAGGTTCAAAGCCTAATATTTTAAAGAAAAATATAAAAACGTGCATACTCTATACGAACCTGTTTATTTTCTTCAAATACATAAGTTTATCATTAAATAGTTTTTACTTGTTAAGCTAAGTTGGAGACACGGGCAGAAAACTACGCTGATGCGGCTTTCACAATTTCTTCAGCGACCTCAACAGCGATCGCAGCCTCGGCTTTAGCCTGAAAACAAAATATATAAACCATATTATATGTGTTTCTCGTCTTCGTTCGCGTGGTTGACCACACCGCCACCTATCGGACCCTAGCCAAGCTATATTAATATTAATAGCTAATTATATTAATGTTATATTTCATGTAGCAATAACCTTTGCCGTTTATGATATTATGTCAAGACTCTCTTACCACTGGCAAAATTGAATATGACTTTAGAAGTTCCACGAACACTAACCAACGATTACTTATAGCTGTAAAAGTAGATATCGGTGATTTCGCGAATTCCCTAGGGATATCACAAAATCCCAAAAGCCGAATACCCCAATTGACTGCCTCATTTCACTAAACAAATCTAGTATCTAGAATCTCGATAACATTTTCCTGACCTGGGACTGGGTTTGAGATTCCAGCCCTCTTTACTACAAACAAAATTATTGTTGTGATTGGTTGAATTTCTAGTATTCTTGTTGCACCTATTCATACGCACCTTTTGAGTCAATACTGAGGAAGTGTCAGTCAATAATAGGTGATTGTGGTTGTCATACTGCACTGTGCATGCCTACAGAGTTCGAGTTTTTGAGGCCTATAGGTAGGTATACTGCAGTAGTTTGACTGCTACAGTGACCCCCATCACAATCACCTCCGGTTGGCCGATAGCCTCTCACTATTGGCTAAAATGCTTTGTTGAATTGTATATATATACCATAAATTCAACCAATCTCAATAATTAAGATTGTAGCAATGATTGATGCAGTTTTTCACAATCGTCCAGCTGATGATCTGTACTGTAGCATCAGGCTGCTAGACCATCGAGGCGTTGTCTGCACTAATTCATCCTTCGTTCATTAATTCTTCTATATTACCTGTTCATTGGCTGCGGAATTGAATTCCGATTGCGCCTTGCTGAGTGCCTCCTGAGCCGCCGCGCGATCTAGACTTTCCACGGGGTGCGCCTCTTCAGCTAGGACCTACAAAACAACAATCAGTACAGTAGGAAAGACCTTTCAACTGTCACTAGAAAAGTACACTTTGCAAACATGACATTTATAAACTCCTTGCACACCCCTCAGCTCATATTGCTGTACGACTTTACTACAAAAGCTATGGAAAATATTATATTATTTCCAACTAAGACATAATACGGCGAAACGTCATTCCCATTAATCTGATTGCATTATATTATTATTGAAACTGTTCACTGGGTGGTTGTTAAAAAAAATTTTACTGCACGACAGAACAGTTGTAGCAAGCGGAAACAATATAGGCTCACATAAGAACTCTTTTAACGTGTAAGGACTACGAACCTTCTATACAGGTGTATAAAAGGTGATTTATTGATATTTGGTAAATGAATCATAGAATTTCGAAGCTACTTTCGGACATAATATACTATCTCTCTCCAGATTGCACGCTGTCTCATATTTTTCTGTGCAGTGTGTTTCTTAAACAGATGGGACATGAAAAGGTAACAGACAGACACATTTTTGCATATATAATATTAAATGGATTGTACAACAATCAAGAAAGCAAACTGCAGATATACCTGTACTGATGAATCGTCATTTACGGTGATTGTGCCTGAGGATACGAATATCTTGCTTTGTTTACCATCATTTTCGGTCACTATGACAACGCCGGGTTTAAGAACAGCTGTAACAAAATATTAGCTGAGTATGATTCACAACAATTTTTAGGGTTCTTAGGATACCTCAAAAGGAAAAAAAGAACCCTCATGACTGTCTGTCAAGAAAACCTATAGGGTACTTCCGGTTGACCTAGAATCATGGGCAGTAGGTAGGTCTTACAGCACAAGGAAAAAATCTGGAAGCCGTGAATTTGTGATTACATCACAATAAATTAAAAAAAATTATTGTGTCCATGAAAAATTAATTTACTAAATCACGTATACACAGATGGCACAGACCGTCATTAACTTGCAGTGTTCTATATGAAAGTGTTAGGTTTATCTTGTACGGAACCATGCATATGTGAGTCGCATTTGACTGGTTTTTTTAATAATGGTGTTATCTCTTCTCTGTGTCTTCGAGGAGTAAAGAGTTCTTCCATTAATCACATTAATTGGCTGAGTTTCAATTCGAAAATTCAACTTAACTGAAAATGCATGGGTAGGTTCAGGAGCACTTTTTAGTATGTTGAAAAATCTTATTACAATGTAAAGGATTAAGTAAATTATAAGAAAGCTTGGGAATGAGTTGCCCAACAACGTTGATAGTTCTAAAAAGTTTAAGTGATTTTGTGAAGCGGTAATGATAAAAAGAATGTGAATGAAGCCTGGCTGAGTTTGTTGTGGGCTCTTCTCAGAACCTGGGCGCGTTTGGTACCCTCATAGCTTTAGTTTTAAGTTAACATAATTAATTATCACCATTATCTCACAAATGCCACAATTGACAATCAAAAAGTGTACAATGCTACCCAATTTTAATAAATAATGAATCTAATATGCTTCAAATAAACTATTTAGTTTTATGACTGAGACTTCAACAGTTAGGTACTTATCTTTCTTCTAAATATATAAAAGGAAAATTGACTGACTGACTGACTGACTGATCTATCAACGCACAGCTCAAACTACTGGACAGATTGGGCTGAAATTTGGCATGTAAATAGCTATTATGACGTAGACATCAGCTAAGAAAGGATTTTTGAAAAATCAACGCCTAAGGGAGTGAAATAGTAGTTTTAAATTTGTGTAGTCCACGCAGAGGAAGTTGCGAGCATAGGCTAGTTAAATGTAAATCTATGTATTGCTTTCTTACCTAATGTTGGGACATGCTTGGGCAGGATACCAAAAGCCCCACTGAATGAGGGTACATCAACTTGCTTCACAACTTGCTTATCAAAGAACACCTGTAAAAAATAACTTGGATAAAGGACAGCAGTTCTTGTTATGCAAAACCTGTAATTAAATCCATACAAATATTTTTTTTATTAGATTTTGACGAAATTTTGTACAGAGAGATAGTTTGCATCCCGTGGAAGCACAGGCTACTTTTTATCCCGGAAAATCAAAGAGTTGCCACAGAATTTTTGAAAATCTAAATCCATGCGGATGAAGTCGCGGGTATCATCTAGTAAAATAAAAAAATATAGACACAATATGACATACAGTAATATTAATAACAGTGAGTCAAAATATATAAAAGGAAAAGGTAACTGACTGATCTATCAAGGCACAGCTGATACTACTGGACAGATTGGGCTGAAATTTGCTATGCTCTTATGACGTAGGCATCCACTAAGAAGGGATTTTTGAAAATTCAACCCTTAAGGGAGTACAATATGGGGTTGAAATTTATGTAGTGCCCGCAGACGAAGTCGTGAGCATAAGCTAGTTATATATATAAATTACTTTTACATATAGGTTGTCCTTAACTTTATTTTGTTTTTGGGCATCAGCAGATTTGCTGAGATCTTTCTTGATATTTGATATTTTAGTCACAATGGCCATGATGGATTTTTCATGATGTCACATACCTGGTTTTATAGAGAAGGAAATCCAAAAACAGCTTATTTATCAAAATCCAAGGATTTGGAAGTCTGGTAACTTCCAAATCCATAGGAAAGACAAATTTATATTACAAATACTTGATTTACAAAATGATAAGTTTAATAAAATTTGCTAATGAAGATATTATTAAACTACTACTACTAACCAGTATTTATAAAAATAATTTATTATTTTAACCTTGTTGCCTGCAGCAAATGTGAGTGCCATTTCTCCCTCTTTTGGTGCAGCAGCCTCGGCAGCATAAGAACGAACTTGGATCTTCCTTGATACATTCCTCAATAAGCGTAGTGTGAAAGACATTCTAAAATGACAACCACTTTTCATATAAAGATAATTGAATGAAAAAATATTTTATTGTACACCACAAAATCTGGTACAGAGAACACCACATTAAATGCCAAACCTCATCAAAAATATTGACCTTAGCAAAAACAATTTGAAGCTAGGAATTACTTAAGTACTAAGTAATTATTTAAAAAACATGATTTCCTCACTGTGAAATTCTAACTGGGATTCGGGATCATCTTCCCTACCTCCCTTCATCCCCCCTTTCATCAAATTGATAGTCTCATTCATAGATGGAATCATTCTATAGTGGAGCCCTCGTCTTTATCAGAAGTATTTTTACTTAGGCAGAAGAGATAGATATATCCCAAATGAAAGCAACTTTTAATAAGTTTATAAATTCTAACCTCTAATTTCATGGTTTAAGAATAGTAACACAGTTTGACAATTCAAGATCAAATGCTAAGCAAAACTGTAATAATTTAATTTTAATACGAAATTAAAGGCTCTTTTCTTTAAAAGAAAGAATAATTCAGTTAAAAACAGAGATTATGTAACATCGGTCATATCGTTTCCTTCTCTCAAATATATTAATTGCAATTCTGATAAATTCAGAAATAATAATGGAAGAAAGGAGTACTTACGTTTTAATATAGAATTATCACACAGGAATTGAAATCAAAATCAGTATTTTCCTGAAAAACCGTAGAAGACTTTTCAGTTTTCGTGTCGCATTTTGCAAGTTGCAACACCTCCTCAAGTGTCAAGTAACTGTCAATGTCAAATCAAAACTACTCGATAAAGGCTCCCCCACACAAGCGCGTTATTATAGGTCGATAATATTGCATGCGTTATTGCGATATCTGTGTTCAGTACATTTTGTATTAGGATGGTCATGTAGTTACATACTGCTGTGATAATAACGCCGCAATGGAAGTAGGACGTATTATCGCAGCAGTGTGTAACTACATGACCATCCTAATACAAAATGTACTGTAAACAGATATCGCAATAACGCAAGCGAATCAGCCCCATTGGGGCCGATTCTCTTGTGCACATTCTCTAAATCGTATGCTATCCTTTTCCGTAAGCAACATTAACAAAGGAATTAGCCACAATTATCGACCTATAATAACGCGCCTGTGTGGGGGAACCCTTACACTTAGAGTATTTATAGAGAGAATATCTATGGTTTTACCGTGTATTTTTAGCACAGAAAATGGCGGTGCTTGTTCATATTAAATAATTCTTGTAAAATCTTTTGTTATGATAGCTAATCAGCAATCATAACAAAAGATTTTACAAGAATTTACATTACAAGACATACTTACTATTGACTTACAAGAAAAACAAGTACTTACGCTAGCACAGCAAATGGCGGTTTTTTTTTTTATTCAGATACAAGTTAGCCCTTGACTGCAATCTCACCTGATGGTAAGTGATGATGCAGTCTAAGATGATAGCGGGCTAACCTGGAAGGGGTATGGCAGTTTTTATTAAAACCATACCCCTTTGGTTTCTACACGGCATCGTACCGGAACGCTAAATCGCTTGGCGGCACGGCTTTGCCGGTAGGGTGGTAACTAGCCACGGCCGAAGCTTCCCACCAGACAAGACCAGAAATTTAGAAATTATAAAATTCCAAACCCCTGCCAGGAATCGAACCCGGGACCTCCCACTAATAAGACCACACGGATTGTGCCGAAACTCTGTTTTATAGTTATATTGAAATGTAGTGTTGTCTCTTACACACTTATGAAAATTTCAATAAGCTTGAGCTAGTTTCCGATCCGATCAAATTTTCTATAGGTCTCCTTTTTTCTCCCAACGTCTCCTTTTTTCTTTTTTTTAAACATGCTATGTAAGAAAAGTAGTGTTTGTGTCTTGTGATATAGCAATTTTGTTGTGTGTAGGTACTGTGTGTTAGTTATGTGATATAGCCATATTTTTAGCCAGTCATTTATCCATACTTAATATTATAAATGCGAAAGTGTGTCTGTCTGCTAGCTTTTCACGGCCCATCCGTTCAACCGATTTTGACGAAATTTGGTACACAAACAGCTTGCATCCCGGGGAAGGACATAGAATACCTACTTTTTGTCCCGGAAAATCAAAGAACTCCCACGGGATTTTTAAAAATCTAAACTCACGCGTACGAAGTCGCTGACATCACCTAGTTTTACAATATAAATGACCGGCTACAAATGTAAAAGACAATTTTTCCGTCAGTTTTTTGTCTAATTTTACTGCATAAATTTTGACTGAAAATACCTACCTACTTACCTACTTGAACTTTTTTGTAAGATTCCTTACAAATAATTTGAAAGTACCGTAAAACGGAGTGAATAGGAACTGGGGTGTGATTAGGGACAAAACTGGGAATGAGATTTGAACGTAAAAATAATACCCAAAACAGCTTAGAATTTTGGTAGCATTGTTTTTCCCTATAGTAGAATATTTGATCTTTTATTTGGCAACACTGAACCAGACACAAATTGACATTAAAATAACGAAAGCGTCATTGCAAAAACGTTGTTCAAAACACGCTAAGCCGTAGGCACAGAACACATTTACTCGGAGGCCGTAGGTCTCAAAACTTTGTTTACTTTGACGCAGTACGAGAATAAAACAGTACAAAAACTATTAGAAATCATTAAACATTTATCTAAGAGGCGTCACAAAAGCAGATTTGTCTAAATGTTACATATTTTTCTGTAAAAAAGAAAAAATTGGAAACCAAGTGGTTTTGGCTTTGCCATGGCGATTATAGGTACGGGAAAGGGGTGGATAGGAACGCTATACTTACTGAATTGGAACGAATCAAGGTTAAATAGGAACAGTAAGGTTTATATAGGGACAGGGCTGTCACTTTAAATATTTAATTAAATTGTTCAAAAAAATTCTTCCTTCTTTTGTAGTCGACTAGTAAAATTTTGTTAAATGGCATTTTACTGTTTAATATTGATAAATAAATAAAAATATTTTTTATTCAATTAAACTTTTACAAGTATATGTAACTACACTACTTGTAACAGTTTAATGAAATAAAAAATATTTTTATTTATTTATTTTGAATCGTCAAACCACTGATTCGGAATGCCAGCAACCAGCATAAACTCGGCGGTTGCTTTTTTTTAAAGATTTGATACCTACTATGCCATGTATAATAACATATAGCCTATGTTACTTCTGAATAAAATAGCTATAGAATATGGTGAAAGAATTCTCAAAATCAGTCCAGTAATTTCAGAGTTTATCGATTACAAACAAACAAGTCTTAACTTTCCTAATCTAAATATATAAAAGGAAAAGGTGACTGACTGATCTATCAACGTACAGCTCAAACTACTGGACAGATCGGGCTGAAATTTGGTATAAAGATTAAGACATAGGCATCCGCTAAGAAAGGATTTTTGAAAACTCAACCCCTAAGGGGTTGAAATAGGGGTTTGAAATTTGTGTCGGACGAAGTCGCGAGCATAAGCTAGTTTTGTAATATTAGAGGATAGACTAACTTGTGTTTGACAACCCTAACCTTTTTTCCCTATTCGCCCCTTTGCCATTCCGTTACACCCCTGCAGGCCGATTGCCGTAAACTGACATGTGACATCTCAATAGAAATATCCTTAAGAATCGTGATCGTTACAGTTGATAAATTTGCTATCGCGGACGACTAATGCACTATATCGCAATTGGTCATTATCGACATTTTGATGACGTATTGGTAGCACGGACCTATTTATAACCCGACTAAATCGAATATCTATGGTAATCACTTGGTAATCTAGCAATTTACATGGACATAACAGTCTCCTAAATTTGGCTACGTTACTTATTACAAATAAGTAGTTAGTCTGTGGTACCTAACTATTTAGAACCCCAGACCACAGAGTACAATTTTTTGTTGTTTTTCCTTAGTTTACCCGTTTGTTTTTTGTGATTAATTCTGCAACTTTGCTTGCTCCTCGGACTCCGGAGACTTAGTTTTTCTCACTGAACTTATACGCAAATGCCTGGGCACTGATTTGCCTAAGTATTGGGACCCTTATTGACGGACTGTGGCTGCTTCGAGAAGTTGTTGTGTGACGAGGTGTGGTAGAAGTTAGAACTCGTAAGTTAACAAACGTTATCATTCAATACAAGGAAAGGCTCTCATGCGGGTTTCCTCACGATCTTCCTTTTCCTTCACAGCTAAGCAAGTGATATTTAGTTGTTACAATGGTATTAAACTCCGAAAAGTTAGAGGTGTTTTAACAGCGTTTTATAAAGTAGGTACCTATTATACAAATTGAGTCCATTGCTACTGGTGGTTATGACTTCATAGTAAGTACCTCCACACTACAAGTGCTTTCTCGAGTATGTTTCCTTATGTATCTAGAGCTGCCTAAAACGTTGCTCTTCATATGAAAGTTTGGATGTTTCTTACTCCTTCGCACCACAAATATTTAAAGAAACAATTTGGATTAGCTAAATTAGTAACAAAGATACCATATACACTGATTCTAAAGTCTTCGCAGACAACGTCATACCTAAAGAGAAGCTGGTAGTGCCTAGTGGTATAGATTAAGCAACACAGTCAGTGGTCACTTACTCAGTTATCATAATTTTTTTTCAGGCAAAGGTGATACAGTGCTGCATTCATTTCTTCATCCTGACAAAGATATGGATTGGGATATGTTGTGAACTCGAGCTCTTGGACCCCGTGCAGAGACAAATAAAATAATGAACGGTGCCAGATTAGATTTATAAGAAGCAGATGGTGATATAATTAAAATATAAGAAGCAGATGGTGATATAATTAAAATGTCAGAATCTAATCTACTTTAATAAAAGAAAACATAAAAAATCATCAAACTGTTGTTTTATTTGCCTAAATAATTTAAATTCCAAAGTAATTTCCAAAGCTAAATCAATTAAATCAGAAAATGATTCGACTTTTGGACATTACTTTGGGGAATAATTTTAGAAGAAGTCCCCCGAAGAGCCTAGTGGTTAGGATGTCCACCTCTGAATAATTGAAGGTTGGGGGTTCAATCCTAGGTACGCATCTCTAAGAGTTATGTCCGTTTTAAACAATTAATTACACTTAACTTGATTTAGCGGTGAAGGAAACATCATGAGGAAATCTGCATGCCTGAGAGTTCTCCATATTGTTCTCAAAGGAGTCAAAGGTATACTATTATGGTCAGCCTGTCGCTGGCTCACTATAGAGTACGGGTCTCTTGAGTGTGAGAAGAGTTTTGGCCATAGTCTACCATGCTGGCCAAATGCGGATTGGTAGACTTCACACACCTTTGATAACATTTTGGAGAACTCTCAGGCATGCAGGTTTCCACACGATGTTTTACATCACCGTTAAAGCAATGATATTTAATTATTTACTTAAAATGCACATAACTCCAAGAAGTTATAGGTGCGTGAAAAAGTACTCTGTGATTCTCATTTCTCAGTGTTAGTATACCTCTATATTTAATGTACTCTGTGCATCAAACCTACTAATGAAAGAGTCATCACATATTCTTTTAAAAGTACTTATGAGACTTATATTAATCTAAAAATGCTTTATACTATTATACTAGCTTCTAAAATTAATAATTGATTTCTTATTTAGCAGAAGAATTACTATAGCCTTTTTAAATCCCTTTAATAACTTTATTTTAATTAATATGAGTAGTAAAACGATTTGCGGATAGCTTATGTCACTGATAAAAACACCTCTCGAGTTGATTCAATGAAAACCTCATTTGACGTAACATTTGTCGAGATTCTTATATGACATCAAACTTCAAAACGCGTCCGCAATAGCATTTTTCATACAATAAATTTTATCGATAGTGTAAATGAACTGTCAAAACATTTTTTGTCCACATCTATCCTTTGTGGACTGTCTCAATGAACCGTGATAGGAAAACCATATTTTGACATTGATGCTGTCATTAAATGATAGATGCAGTCGATTCGCAATCGGCCTGCGGATCAAGTATAAATAGGGACAGCATATATTTTGATTAAAATATACCAGTAATTTAACATTATTTTATATTTTTTGGATGTTTCCTTAGAATTCTTACAACCGGAGATGCTTACAAACAGTTAAAGCATCATAATTTGTACCAAAACATCCGTAAATTTCAGTGCGAAGTTAGATTTCGTACCTATTCACCCCGTTTTACGGTATCCTATATGTTATTGGTCTGTGCAGCGCAGTATCCCTTTCTGGATTTTGCGTTGAAAGTGACGCCTTGCTTGACAAACGTGTTTAACATGACTTGAATCATGTTTGAATGGTAATAATTGGCACATTGGCACCGTAATGGCATCATCTCTATGGGCATAGTACTCTTGTGTTTGATGACGTCATCAAACAAAACGTCAAACGTAAAATTTGACAAACATGCTTGAACGTTTACGGGGCCTCTTAAGGTTTTTATGTTTAGAAATTTTTTTCATAAAAAAACACATGACTATTTGACATTTGCCAATTCAAAATAAAAACCGCGAAATGGAAATTGGGTGAAGCCATGGAAGCCATGATGATGAAGCGTACAGCATAAGCTCTGGGAGATTATCTTTTAAATTGGATATTGGTTGTTTTGTTGAGACAATTGGAATTACTACACTATTTTGGTGCTTTGTTTTGCCTAGTTTTCTTGTTCGTAATCGAACAATTAATAATATCTAATAGAATTTACCTATTGTGTTCTAATATTTGTGATTGTGTATCTCTTTTCTCCATATTATGTCCGACCGAATTTTAATGCCACGGAATTTGCAGCTATGAAATTAAAAGAATTGAACATAATACAGTTAAAAAAATATATAACAGATCAGTTAGACAGTGTAACTTGTATTTTTTGGTAAGTTATTAAACTATAAGATTTTAGAATACACATAAATGTCAACAGGTTCCTTATAAATTTACAGTAAAGCCAGTGTAATGCAATTGTAGGTATGTACCTGCACAATTTATCTTAATATCTCTAATAGGGCCACTACATTATAGAAAACCTATATGCAAAACCTAAATCTATACTAATAAATAAAATTGAAGTGTCTGTTTGTAATATCGAAATAACTACCTCATCTTAGGCTCATATCGTTATTTGAACTGTACCCAGGAGGAGACCCATGCTCAGTAGTGAGCTGGCGATTAGTTAATGATGATGATGATGATGATATAGGTAGAATAGAATATACTTAGAATCTGAAGTTAATGGTTTAAAAACTAATGGATATATTGAAGCCACTGTTTATTTGGTTTCTAGTTGTAAATATTATCTAACTCCAACGACAGCGACATGTGGGCATACATTATGCCATACTTGTTGGCGGATACAACGCGCCTGTCCTTCATGTGCGTCACAAGTTGTTAAAAAGGCTTTAGGATTAAATTCACCATTACTGAGTGTAACTGAACATGCTATTACACTGAGACATGCCTTTGAATCTCTATTTGATATACAGTGTGAGTTCACAAGTTTTTTTATTAACTTTTTTAGCTAATGCATGGCATGGTTTTTTTTGTTATATTTTCCCCATCAGTTTTCCCCTCCAATTATAATATGGGTCCTTCAAGTCAAGAGTGAATAGGCATCTTCTAGGCAAGCTTGCTCCATCTTAGGCTGCATCATCACTTGCCACCAGGTCTGATTGCAGCCAAGCGCTAGTCTATAAATTTAAAAAAGAAATTGTATATTGGTGGTACTTTTGTCAGAAACATTCACACAAGTGCCAAGAACAAAATAATGTACAAAGTTTAACTCAATTCGAAGAACAATGTGTGAACTACTTTTTACATATTACTTTAACAACATTAATTTTTATATATTATAGCAAGCTAATGGCCTTTATATATGGTTTATATGGTTTTTTGTACTTCCTATTATAATATATGTATTTTTTGAAATGCATCTTTGAATTTTTATGTTTGAATGAATAGCTAGGTACTCAGAAACCTTCGCGCCACCAAGAGCTAAGGGGGTTAAATCGGGATTTGATATTTGTGTAGTCCACTCGGACGAAGTCGCGGGAATAAGCTAGTTTAAATAGATGAGTGATGTGCGAGCACATAAATGAATGCACAAACATATTTTAATTTAAGGGTTTGTACCTAAATGGTATAAAAGATGCATTATCGTACAACTAAGTCTGTCATACCACACCTGCTTATTTCAGTAACTATTTATGCTGTTGACTTGTTTGGAATATGTAGTTTCAAATAAGACTTAGCCAAACTTATTAGAAACTAGATGATGCCTGCGACTTCGTCCGCGTGGATTTTCCTGAATCAAAAGTAGCCTATGTCCTTCCTCGGGATGCAAGTTATCTCTGTACCAAATTTCATCAAAATCGGTTAAATGGGTGAGCCGAGAAAAGCTAGCAGACAGACAGACAGACAGACACACTTTCGCATTTATAATATTAGTACCTATGGATGAAAGAATTCAAAAATATTTTTATCGCTATGGCAAAAAGGCCATATAGCATAATATAGAATAAGCATATAGAATGTGCAAATTAGACATTTGTCCGCTATAGCTTAACGTAACTGAAAAGCGCTGCCGTGCCTATAGCGTACCGTAACGTTATTGTCGTAGCTAGCAACGGTTATCAGCTATCATCTATGACGAACCACCTGACAACGCAACGCTGCCAACTGGCAACTGACAATGCATTGTTTGTTTTTTTGGCAACTAAAAACGCAATAATTATGCCTTCTCTTTCTTTCTTCCACTGAAAGCTGGAAAGGATGCTTATTGGCTACTGGCTTAGTAACTAAGAACTTGATAAACCAAAGCCGACCTTATCTCTATTATCATCATGATCAACCCATCGCCGGCTCACTACAGAGTACGGGTCTCCTCTCAGAGTGAGAAGGGGTTTGGCCTTAGTCTACTACGCTGGCCAAGTGCGGATTGGTAGACTTCACACATCTTTCAAAACATTATGGAGAACTCTCAGGCATGCAGGTTTCCTCACGATGTTTTCCTTCACCGTTAAAGCAAGTGATATTTAATTACTTAAAAACGCACATAACTCCGAAAAGTTAGAGGTGCGTGCCCGGGATCGAACCCCCGACCTCCGATTGGAAGGCGGACGTCCTAACCACTAGGCTACCACAGCTTCATCTATATATCAATCTCTCTATTATGCTAAGGCTTAACTATACAAGTACTTGTCCAGTACACTTTGATCTATCAATTTTATTACAGTTAGCCTTAGAGTAATAGAGATAAGGTCCTCTTTGGTTTATCAATCGTTTTGAAATGTTTTTGGTTAACTGGACTGTGGCAAACTATCCGTGCAGGCGTCCACTATAGTTTGACCTATGTCAATGATCATTATAATTAAACTTTGCTGCTATGAACTTAAGGTTGTGATTACTTCACGATATTCATGAAAGTAAAATTGGTTTTATTTTAGTGAAATATGCGCGCGCTAGCTATACAGACGGTATTGATACGGCAGCTAGCTTAGTTACTACAGCGGAAACCATTGCGCGTTGAGCATATTAAAGTTAAAACACAACTCTGATACCGATATTCGGCAACTGTTATCAATATCGGTATTGAAACTAAATAACTGTTGGATAACCGTAGCCAGAAATAGCCAATAACGCCCATCTCTAGTACAAATAAGCACATTCTATACTAGATTTTCATTCATTTTCAAGCCACACTGTAAAAAATACTGTTCTCCATTCTCTGCCAGTTTACTTTTTTGTCACAATGAACAACTGTGTAAAGAAGCAGACATGTCAATTTTATTAATAGCACAATATATATTTTTTTTCAGTGGATAATCTTACCCTGGATACCGACGAACAACAACAACAACATGTTAAAGAGTGGTTAGCAAGTTCTGAAAATCAATTTTCAGCTCCAGTAACTAATTCTCAACAATTCACTGAGGAAACAGTCAAGCCACCAAAACGTCAGATTACAAGTGAAATTCAAATACATAATATAAATCAAAAGGTAAAAATACCAGCACGACTACCTATAAAAATGAATCTTCAACAAGAGGATTGGGACAAAATTGAAGAAATGCCAGAAACAGAATCAAATAAAAGTCTTAAAAATGCTATAAGCCCTATGGATATAGAAACATTAAATTTTTTCATTGATGATAAAGACTATAGCGCAAATAACCCTCGTAGAAGTTCGAGAAATAAAGAGTTGAAAATTAGCAAACTACCTACTACAAATGATGTTTCCTCAGATAAAGAAAGTGTGAAAAGTTACACTATGAATTTAGATAAGACATCTAACAAAATTGGCCAAAATTGGAAAAATGTTAAAAGAATGAAAAAAGAGTTTAGTAAGTTAAATAAAAAAAACAAAAACAAATTAAACATTTCTATTGAAATGTGTAAGAAAGCAAAGCTTGCTCTAAATAAAGGAGATACATCTAAATCACAGCAAGTGTCTTATACTATTGATGAAAACACCCCTGAAATTGCTGCTACTGATGAAGTTGTAACTAAAAATACAAATTTTAATAATGTCAATCAAGAAGGTACAGACAGCTTCAAAAATCTGCAATTTAATGCTTTAAACACAGATAACATTGTAAATAAAAGTGCATTAGCGCATATTCAACATGTAAATCAAAAAGATTTAGATTTGCAGAAAAAAAATAAAGAAAACATTGAAGAAAACAATCAGAATATAGCTTCTAAAGTAAGTTTTTTTAAGAGGGGACCTCTATTAAACCAGACCTCTTTGAAAACCACATACGAAGATACAAACAAAACACACGTTATTAATATTGAGAATCCTAATGTTAAAAATAAAAACACTGATAGAGTTGATACAGATGACATTGAAATTAGGATTAAAGTAGGGAACACTTTCACAAATATTTGTATACAGAAAAAAGAAAATGGGGTGCAGTATAAAATTAAAACTGATCGTGAAGTTCAGACTTCCTTGGGTAATAATTCTAGAGTAGGGAATGGAGACTATCTACAAAGTTTAGGCAATTATAAAAAACAACATAATATTGAAACTGGTAACAATAACAATGTTGTAAAGGTGCCTAAAGATGTTCCTGTATCTACTCAACATGGTACAACAAATGTGCAAATAGAGAAATCAATGTCTCCAAAGAAAAATACTACATCTGCAGATACATCTACAGCCTGCCTTGAAATTACTGACAGTGAAGAAAAAGAATTTGCAGATCATATGAAAAATGACCCATTTGTAAACAAACAGGGGAAAAATGAATTGCAAAAATCATTATCTAAAACAAATTGCACTACTATTAAAAGCACTACCACTAGTACTAGTACAACTACTACTGCTACTACGACTACGACTTCAAAGATTAGAAATGATCAGCTGTCGTTAAAAAATTTTGAAATAAATTCAGGAGCTCTAGAAATTTTAGATAACCTAGATATCTTTGATGGTGAATCTGTAAAAGAAGGCAATATTCAATCATCAAAATCTACTAAAAGCACGTCTTCTGCTATAATAATGCCTACAGTCAAAAGTAAGTCACCATCACAAAAGAAAACTAATAAAAGGGGCAGAGACATGTGTGATACAGAAGATCTCTCAATTAGTAAAAAAATTAAAATTCCACAAGAAGGCACTGCAAGCAAAAAAACACAACTGAAAGTTGTAGAAGAAAATGTTATAGATGCAGAGAGTGAAAATGTTAATTATGATGCAATCATGAGTCAGGTGTTTGCCAACATTAAGGCTGATATGGAAAACTTGCCTAAAACTGGTACCAGTAGCCGAATGTGCACTCAAATAAGCAATACTCAAAAAAGTAATATTAACAATAACTTTGCCCAACCAATAAAACCTAATATTCAACAAGATAATAAAAATAAAACAAGTAATCAACAATCTTGCAAAGAAGCAAACCAGAAGTGTAGTGAAAATGTGTTTACTTTGTTAGACAAGGAAGAGGGTAATTTGGAAATATTTGAAACAACTTCTCATAAGGTTATTTTTTTAATTCATATAAATTATATTATAGAATACTATTATATTTATGAATTAGTAGAATCAGTCCAGTAGTTTTAGATTACAAACAAACTTAACTTTTCTTCTTTATAATATAAGTATGGAAGTATATTTAAAAAATTGATTTTTTTGTACTTTTATTTTAGTCAGTTGGTCAAACTCAGCACCTCAAAGATAATTCTCTAGCATCAAGAAGAGAGCCTATTGTTAATATAGAAATTGAAAATAAAGCAAAAATGGCATCACCCATTAACATGGACATTGTCGAATATGGCACACCAATACATGATGATGATGATGCCAAAAGCGTTGTTGAGGATACTCCCCAGAAGTAAGAATTAATTTGTAGTATAAATTATTTTATATATTGCTTGATGATACCCGCGACTTCGTCCGCATGGATTTAGGTTTTTTAAAAATCCCGTGAGTGATTTTCCGGGATAAAAAGTAGCCTATGTCCGTCCCCGGAATGTAAGCGAACTCTGTATCAAATTTCATCAAAATCGGTTAAACTGTTGGGCCGTGAAAACCTAGCAGACAGACAGACAGGCACACTTTCGCATTTATAATATTAAGTATGGATACATATTGGTTTGGAATGCCTCTCCAACCGAGAAGAGCCAGAAGAAACCCTAAATCCACGCGGACGAAGTCGCGGACATCTAGTATTGAATATATTGAAATCCAATCTTTTTTACCTTAAATAATTCCAGGAATACCTCTTTTCTAAAAAATAAAAGTAAGAATGAAGAACCAACTTTAACTGATAATGCAGTTGTTGCTCGATGCCACTCACCCAAAAAGGATAAACCGTTCACTGAGCCCAGCATCCAGCAGAAAGATACAGATATTGATTCAATGATCGTCATTAGTTTATTAGATTCCACGGGTGATATAACTGAAGTACGGAAAACAGCCTCAGAGACCCCTTTGACAATAACCAAGTTTGTGGATAAAATTACACACAACTCGACACCTTTGGCAAAGAAATCACTGAATTTTGGTTGTCAAAACGCTGAAAATGATCCTGAAGAAACCATGTGTCCGAGCTCAGTGGTGGTTGCCAAAACTACACAGGAAAGGGAGTTCATGGACAAAGCATTCGAGCAAACTTTAGAGCCGATATCACAAACGTTGTGTGCGGGAATGCAACGTGGGAGAGCGAAGCTGTGTGTAGCCGGCTCGTGCCTCACGGCCAGTGAGCAGGACATGTTGAAGCAGCTCTGCTCACAGAGGAACTGGACGTACGTCGACAAGTATACTAAGGACTTGACTCATTTGGTAGTTGGAGTGGACGAAGAGAATAGATCGCAGAGGTACTTTTGCATCATTTATTTAGGAACGTCTTTTATTATAATAAGAAGTAAGAACATAATTTTGAACATTTTTCAACGATTACAATGTTTTTTAATTTATATTTTCACATTTCCCGTGAATTCGTCAGTAGTACATATACCTATAATACGGTATTCGCCTACGCCAAAAATCCAATTATTTCTTTATTTTCTTAGTAATTATTAAATAGGGGGTCTTCTAAAATGCCTCATGCAAAATTCCAAAATCCTCGTCCTTTGTTAGTTTTAAGTGTGATAACCATTTTAAATTATCGATTAAACAAAAAAGCACGTCAAATCATTGTGACGTCACATGACAGAATTTCATAGAACCTCGCATACTAAGCGCGTGTTTTGACGTTTGATAAAAAGATACTGATTTGACTAGTTCTCAAACACTGGATTTACAAGCTGATGTCCACGACTTCGACCGCGTGGATTGAGGTTTTTAAAAATCGCGAGGGAACTCTTAGATTTTCAGGGATATAAAATCACGCCTATCTGTTGCTCCATTGTGGCGTGATTGAAGGACAAACCACTAAATCAACAAACAAATACACTTTCACATCTATATTTATAATAGGGATAAGTAGGTAGCTTTCTAATGGTGAAAGAATTATTCAGATCAGTTCAATAGTTTCAGAGTTTATCGATTAGTATAGATGCACTTGCGTGCTCTATTTCGATGATTGATTTAGATTGGATTTAGAACTAATTTTGTAATTGAAAATATTCTTTTCAAATAACTAAATAAATGTCATCAATCTGATTTGATATTGGTTGGTTCTACATTGCTGTTTCACTGACGGATATAAGAGTAATAGTTCGTACGAAATCGACCTCCCTGGCGCAGTGGTGAGCGCTGTGGTCTTAATAGTGGGAGGTCCCGGGTTCGATTCCTGGCAGGGGTTTGGAATTTTATAATTTCTAAATTTCTGGTCTGGTCTGGTGGTAGGCTTCGGCCGTGGCTAGTTACCACCCTACCGGCAAAGCCGTGCCGCCAAGCGATTTAGCGTTCCGGTACGATGCCGTGTAGAAACCAAAGGGGTATGGGTTTAATAAAATCTGCCATACCTCTTCCAGGTTAGCCCGCTATCATCTTAGACTGCATCATCACTCACCACCAGGTGAGATTGCAGTCAAGGGCTAACTTGTATCTGAATAAAAAATAAAAAAATAAAATCTTTAATGGATTAAAAATAAATGTCAAAAGATATTGATGGACTGAGTTAAGAGCCACTAAACAAAAAAAGAAGAATATGACTGTCGCGCTGGTGTCATTAAAGCACAACAAGTTGCATGTTTCAGATCTGTAAAGTACATTTGCGCCTTGGCAAGTTCTAAGTGGATCGTTACATTTGCGTGGGTGGAAAAGTGCTTGTTGGTTAACAGGCTTGTAGACGAAGTAAGTATAAAGTTATTTTATATTGGGTCTTAGACTGTAGTAATAAAAATGTGATTTTTTGTACCTACAGTGGTAGTATATGGGGCTAGAATTCTAGCGTTTAAACTATCTTGAGTGATTTTACTCACGTGTTTAGTCGACGTTAGCCTGACTAGTTTCAATATTCAATAATAGTGTTCGGGCTAGAATTAATAATTTAAAAAAATCATGATTTTGATCTACTTTTAACCGACTTCCAAAAAGGAGGTGGTGCTCAATTCAGCCAGTTTCTTTTTTTATGTATAATATTAACATAATTAACGTCACGCAGCACGCTATATGGAAAGAGAATAATGACGTCACAAACCGTACACAACAAATATTTTTCAATTTTTTAACCTATAAATAGAGTAATTTCTGTTGGAAAATATTTTTTATGTTAAAAAATTGAAAAATATTTGTCGTTTACGCATTGTGACGTCATTAATCGCTTTCCGTTGCAGCGTGACGTTAATAATTAATTATGTCAAAAATAAAATAAAATTCATGGCTTTCTAAAATTATTCTCTTTAATAATGAATTCTAGCCCCATAAATTACCACTATACAAAAAACACATCAGTTTATTACTACAGTCCTAGACCCTATTGCCTTAAGCTCCAAGTCAAGTGTGAGCGCATGCTGTTTCAAACTACATTTGCGGGCGGGACATACTCAAGAGTGAGACAGACAATGTTTTAACAACGCAAATTAACGTTTGATACATATTTTTTAAATATTAGCCATTTTAGTCATAAAGTAATATTCTCCTTTCCCCTCAAACTAAGCGTAAAGCTTGTGCAAGTGGAACGCGTGGGATTCGAACCGCTGACCATTGAGCTATTGAGGTTCTGATATATGAATATCACGTATGTATTTTGAAAACTATACTATAGCTGTGATAGCCTAGTGGTTAGGACGTCCGCCTTCTAATCGGAGGTCGGGGGTTCGATCCTGATCACGCACCTCTAACTTTTCGGAGTTATGTGCGTTTTAATTAATTAAATATCACTTGTTTTAACGGTGATGGAAAACATCGTGAGGGAACTGAGAGTTCTCCATAATGATCTCAAAGGTGTGTGAAGTCTACCAAACCGCACATGGCCAGCGTGGTAGACTATGGCCAAAGCCTTTTCAGTCTGAGAGGAGACCCGTGCTCTGTATTGAGCCGGCGATGGTCATGTTGATTTTGGGTTGGGTTGATCATGATAATGATTTTGAAAACTAATCAATATTTTACTTTATTCCTTTAACTTTTAGAATCGCGATGTATCAGGAATGGTAATTCTTAGAAATAAAAGTATAAAACAATTTTTGTTAATAATTTTATTACCTACCTATTTTTGTCTGACCTATTTTATGAAAAACAAAAGACTACTTACTTTGAGTGAAATTTTTATATCTCCACTATTTAATGTACTTTCCCTCCACGACCCGATCGTTTTTCCACCCTGCTTATCTCTGGTTATGTGATCCTGACCTCTGTGTAGTTGGTATGACATTTTACATCACACCAACGTTGCAAGAAGTCGGCGACGACGATTGCATCCTATAACGTTGCGTTGGTGAAATATAAAATTTCATGATGATGCATGTGTACTTAAGCTGTGTGCACTGTGTAGAAGCCCTTCGAAGCACTGGACGCGATGGGCGAGCCGGGTCCGCGCCGCTCGCGCCTCGCCAAGACCAAGCTGCTGCAAGGCATCACTTTCTACTGCATGGGGCCATTCTCCATCATTGGTCACGACACCCTGAAGGTATTCGCTTTCAATATATTAAAAAACCGGTCAAGTGCTAGTCAGACTCGCGCACCGAGGGTTCCGTACTCGGGTTTTTTTTTGACATTTTGCACAATAAATCAAATAATAGTTATTATGCATACTAAAAATCTGTTCTAGGATATACAGGGAAATATCGTAATTATGATACTTGGTATAGTTATCCTTCTTTGTTAATTGAAAATACTAATTATTTGTTCATTAACACATACCTACATTTTTTTTGTGTTAACACAAATCCACTGTTTCGGATTTATTCCTTTACTTGTGCTTTAAGACCTACCTACCTGCCAAATTTCATGATTCTAGTTCAACGGGAAGTACCATATCTACCCGATTGCCATCTCGACCTGTCGCGGACTTATACTTTGGTTTGACAAAATGTTCGGGCGAGCCGGAGGGACACGACTACCACGGAATAAATACAATTACAAGGAGATACTGACGATTACTCTCCACGTTGGTCGTGCGATGACTGCGCTCCCTAACTGCCCTTCATCATCATCATCATCATGATCAACCCATCGCCGGCTCACTACAGAGCACTGGTCTCCTCACTAGTGAGAAGGGTTCGGCCATAGTCTACCACGCTGGCCATGTGCGGATTGGTAGACTTCACACACCTTTGAGAACATTATGGAGAACTCTCAGGCATGCAGGTTTCCTCACGATGTTTTCCTTCACCGTTAAAGCAAGTGATATTTAATTACTTAAAACGCACATAACTCCCCTTAGTGTTATTTAATTGCCCGATCGGCAGAGCGCATAGGTAACTAGGCAGATCAGGACGACCCGATCGTCCTAATTAGGGACCCTTCCTCCCTTTCTCTTATTACCCCTAGGATAAGAATCGGGTAGTGTAATTATACTATGCTCTGCAGGAAGTCCTGGAGGCGGCGGGCGGGCGCGTGGTGGCAGACATGGGTGCCCTGCAGGCCAGCAGCGCGCCCGCCATGCTGCTGGCCGAGCCCGAGAGCACGCAGGAGAGCCGATTTATATGTACGAATTTATTTTAATCATTATGTTATTTATAATTTTATCTACACCCATGCTTTAAATCCTGTATAAAAGATTCTGAAACAGCTTATTGCTAACATTAAAACACCCAATATCTTAATAACCATTAAAGCATCCAAACGAGTGTTATAATGTTGTACTGAATTTCATTATAACACTCCTGTGAAAAAGAGACATCGCTATACTGCTGGCATAACAAGACAGATTTATGCCACCAGTATAGCGCTGTCTCTTTTTATTATTGCATAAATAACTATTAATGATAGTATTTTTGCCTACACAAGGCCTTCAAGGAAATTTCTAAATATTTTTTAAATACACATTAAAAATTGGAGAACCGGCAGGATTCAAACCTACGTCTTCCTGAAAAAAAAAGAAGCATCACCATCGCTCGCCGGCCCACTGCGCACGGAATGTGAAAGTTATATGCTATAGTCCACCACACTTCACACACAGCCGAGAACATGATAGAGAACTCAGGCATGCAGGTTTCCTCACGATATTTTCCTCGAGGTTTAAATAATTTGAAAACGTACAGTAGCTGCAAGAAATATTGTACATCGACCTTTAGAAACAGGTTACGGCTTCGTATTCATGTTTCTATTTATTTGCAAATGCTCTGTTCTAACATACAACTTATAATACAACCAAAAAAACGTAGGTAGATTCCGAAAAAATATATTTTAGATTGGCATGTATAAATAAATTCAAATTTTAGGTTTTATGAAAACTGATTTTGAAACACTGAAATGTGCGAAAACTTGAGGGCGAATACAAATACTGAAAATGGTTATTTGAAAATACAAATTTGCTACTGAGACCGATCAGTGCTTAAATTATTATGCGAACAAATCTATTTTTGCAATATTTTATTTCAAGTGTACATTATATCTGAAACGATAATGTTTCAAATACCATGTTGGACAGAGTAGACCCAGGATTCACAAAAATAACTGAAACAAGGTTGTGGAATAAACTCTGTAAAATAAAACTCGCGTGCAGTCAACCACCAAGTTATCTCTACATTTAAACTAAGTTTAGAATATTACCCAATAGAACCTTAGTGCCCGGCCTGCGATATGGATATTTATGTTCGGTTCTAATCTAACCTAACCCAATTAACCTAACTAGATTTTGGCAAATATAGGAGGGATTTACCAACCGGTCAAGTGCGAGTCGGACTCGCACACGAAGGGTTCCGTACTATCGTACAAGCAAAGATAATATATTATCTTTGGTACAAGGTACACCGAACAATTTTATGTAGAACTCTGCAAGTTAATAACGGACTGCGCCATCTATATGTGATTTAGTAAATTATTGTTTTCGTGAACACATTTTAATGAATTAATTTTTCTGCTTGTGGTCAAAAGAATAATATCCTAAAATAGAAAAAAAAACTCAAATAACCTATAACATTATTACCGCGGCACAAAAAAAAGTATCCCAAAAGATATTTCTTAGCAAACCGGTTATGCGGTTATTTACTTAGTATCGTTTTCGCCTACTTTGTATTTTTATCGCACGCTTTAGTTTGTATTCAGTCACTTGAAGCTTTCAAGATTAGATTAACTATTTCTCACTTTTATCAGCTCATTTTACTTATTTCTTGTAGTCCATAGATTATCGCCAGATATATTATTTTTCACAAACATATTTGTCAACTTACAGTACGCGGCCGAAAGTAATGTACATCGACCTTTAGAAGGAGATAGCAGATTTGTAGAGCATTGTCCCTGTCGTTGAGACCGACAAAACGTCATATAGGTATGTCGAGTGACAGAGACGAAAAATTTTACAAAGCGGAAATGTCATAAAGGCCGACGTACATTACTTTCGGCCGTGCTCTGTTTTTGTTTTATTATATCCCAAAAATAATTTCTCTCTCGTACATTATATACCTGATTGTGTATTGAAACATTAGTATATAGCGTATTTGGTTGTATGTCTGCACCGAAGGTCGTCTGAGTGTCATCAGAATCCTGTGACTCTTATTGTAAAAGCATAAGATTCAAAATCGTTCATCTAGGTTTTCCTTGTTTAAATGTTCACAAACGTGCTAATGCATACATTATACAGAAAAGGTGGCTCTTTGTCAGCCCACCTTGATGTTAATTATTGTCTCTATTATTTATGATACAGAGATTCTAAAACTTGATGGAAATCCACGCATAGTAATATAATAAAATAACTTTTTTGTAATATAAGATCTTGGTATACAAATTAACTGTTGTTATCTGATGAATAGGTACTTAAACTAGCGGCACGCTATGATGGCCGGTTTGACGTTTGTCCGCTCATGAAGTTCCGTATTAATTGATAACGACTTTGAAGGAAATAATTGTATTACTTTATTGACGATAGTGATGTGCAGAGATTCATAAATTTTATCGAATGTAGTTTTAGGTTTAGGACTCAAAATTTATTTATTAAATTGATTTCTTAAATGTATACAAGTGTAGAAAAATCAGTTTGCACCATTTAAGGGGTGAATGTACTTGTGAATATGAACAATTTTCACTATGTGGACAAACCTCTGAAATCGCAAAAAAATATCAATAAATTTTTAAAATGGAATCTAATACGATCGTCACATAGGATCGCTGGCTAGCACAACTACTACCTCCGGCAAACTCGCGTCAATGCTCAATGCAAAACAAAGCAGTTTCGAATTGACGTTGCTTCGAAAAGTATAAACTGTCAGTGCAATGCGATTGTGATATAGTTTTGACCTGGCTTTGGATTTCAAATATTGATACTGCATTACTGTTGACCCTTGCTCGTTAATTTGGACTCTGTTCAAGCCCTTTGTTGTGGATTTCGTCGATATGACCGAACGTACGCAGAGAACTGTTCTAAATAGTCAGACACGTGAGTTCCTAATACGCCTTCGTAACTATTTCGATCGTGAAGCTCAAAATGGAGGGCCAATTTTACCTATAACGTCAGTGGTTGAACGCGTAGCTGATGCGCTTAATATTGGACAACGAACTGTTAGACGGATAACTAAAAAAAAATATGGCGAGACTGGCACAGAAGAAAATAAACTTCACACACCAAAAAAGAGAAAACGAGCAAAACCAGTCGTAGGCATCGATAGCTTTGATGCCGATGCTATCCGAAGACATGTTTACGGCTACTATTTACAGAAGGAGTATCCAACAAGAAAAAAGTTGGTGCATTCACTGAAGGAAGCTGGATTATTCTTCGGTGGGGAAAGTTCTTTAACGAAGATTTTGAAGACCATTGGATTTCGATACAAAAAATGTAACAAACGCAAAATATTGATGGAAAGATTTGATATAGCGATGGCAAGGTATACTTTTTTACGGCAAGTGAAAGAAATCAAAAATTGGCAAAATGTTGTGTTCTTGGATGAAACATGGCTTAATGCTAACCATACTGTAGGCCGTTCTTGGAACGATGACACAGCAGCATCTACTTCCAAAGTTCCTGTAGGAAAAGGATCGCGACTTATAATTTGTCACGCCGGAACCATCAACGGGTTTGTCGAAGGTTCTCTCATGGCTTTTGCGTCAAAAACCACTGGAGACTATCATGAAGACATGAATGGAGAAAAGTTTACTGAATGGTTTACCTCAATGTTGTGTAGCCTCCCTGAACCATCTATTATAATTATGGACAACGCCCCATACCACTCGATGCAAATTGACAAGCCACCTGCCCAATCCCAAAAGAAAGCTGATATCGTCGCATGGCTTCGTAAAAATGGCGTAGATGCAAACATGAATATGTTAAAAGCGGAATTAGTACGTCTTTTAAAAGAAAACAAACCAACCAAGATCCGATACGTCATTGACGAAATAGCATTAGAACATGGGCACAGAGTTATACGGTTACCGCCTTACCATTGTGAGTATAATGCGATTGAGTTGGTGTGGGCTCAAATTAAGGGATATGCTGCAAGACACAATACAGAACCCCCATTTACCACAAAAAAAATGCTAAAATTATTAGAAGAAGCTTGTGAACATGTGACTAAAGGAGACTGGGAAAAGGTTGTGAATAGAACTGTTAAATTAATAAGGGAAGATTATGAAAGAGATGTGAAAATAGATAATATTATAGAAAACGAACATATAATTATTAATGTATGTGATGATAGCAGTGACGACAGTGAAAATAGTAGTATGGACGAATCTGATTAATTATGGCCTTTTGTGGCACCTTTTTCGGTATCTTTTGTATTCATATGTTTCTTGTGTGCATATAAAGTATGTATATTCATTTTCGTTCAAATATTCAGTTCGTTCAAATAAATTAAATAAACATATACATTTTTGTTTTATTAAACCTATTTAATCAGGTACAAAAACAAAACTTAATTGTTTTTTGTTCGAGAATAAATTGACATTCCACATCACTATTGTAATGTGTCAAACCGGCCATCATAGCGTGCCGCTAGTGTAGTCTTAGTTTCGAAGAAAGAGGACGGAACTCGAAAATAGAAAATCAATGTCGATAGCTTAGTAAAAAGAAGGCTTTAAACCAATATCTTCAATATACTTGAGGATGCCCGCGGCTTCGTCCGCATGGATTTAGGTTTTTTTTAAAATGATGAACTTTTTGACTTTCCGGGATAAAAAGTTGCTTTTGTCAATTTCCGGGACGCAAGCTACTTTTGTATGAAATTTCATATAAATCGGTTAAATAGATGGAAAAATACCATGGGAACTTGAACCATGTCCTTCCCCGGCGCGTAAGCTAACTCTGTACCAAATTTCATCAAAATTGGTTAAACTGTTGAGCCCTAAAAAGCTAGCAGTCAGACAGACAGACACACGCTTTCGCATTCATAATATTAGTATATTATTATGGATTATGATATATTTACATTTTCATTTCTCTCTATTTCCCTATAAGTAACAGGTTCGATTTTGGTTTAAAAAAATTGGTCTAACCTTCAGTGTCATTCAAATAATTCACAACTATTCTTTCTATTTTTTATTTTTATTAAAGAATATTAGCCATGTTAAATGACTAATATTCCCCTTTTCCTCTCCAACTAAGCGTCAAGCTTGTGCTAGGAGTAGGTACGACAATAGTGCAACGGGCGGGGTTTGAACCGTCGACCTTTCGGTTTTCAGTCCACTCCTGTACCCGTTGAGCTATTGAGGCTCTTAAAATAACACATTCTTATAAATAAGGAATAGGTAGGCACCCTGAGCGAAGGTGGGTCAACTAATTTTCAATATTATTCTTTGATTTCAGATCTAGCTATGGAAATGAAAATCGTGCCGATGAACTACGAATGGGTGCTCAACTGCTTGGGCACATACACTTTGAATCCTATATTTGACCTTTTGCTGTGTCCGGCCACTCTGCTACCATCGGCTATTTCTAACTGGCCGACTGAATTAATATCGCCGTGTGATGACTGAGGATTAATAACTTTTTCGATGTCAATTTTATATTTGTGTGTAGGCCCTACTTTGAAGCCAATATTATGATTTTTAAAATATCCGGCCACTATGTTACAATAAACCATTTTTTACTGGCCGTATGAATTAATATCGCCATCGGATGAATAATATTTTTTTTTTCTATATCAATTTAATTTAATTTAATTTAATGCTATGCTATGACTATTACTATGACAGATAATTTTAAAAAATACAGGATATGCTTAAAAACAAAGGGTGATCTTATCACTACCAGTGATCTCTTCCAGGTAACCCATACTTGAGAACTTATAGAACTGTAAAACGGGTAGTCGCTATGCAACTATACATACATTCAATCAATCAATTCATATCAATTGTATGAATGTGTATGTAGGCCCTACTTCTTAGGCACTTAGGTACACTTTGAGTTTGAAGCCAATATGCTACCACCAACCATTTCTTTCTGGTGATTTGACATTTATTTAATTGAATTAATATCGCCATGTGAATAATATTTCTTAGGGGGGCAATTTTTCAAAACCGTTTCTTAGCTGACACCTATGTCCTAGAAAGAACCTATTTTCCAGATTTCAAGTTTGTAGGCCTTATAGTTCCTGAGATTTCGTGATTAGTCAGTCAGTCAGTGAGTGAGTGATTGAGTGAGTGGTATTTCGCTTTTATATATTTAGATGTTAATTGTATGAATGTGAAGGCCTGTAAAGACGGTACTTAGGCACGTACATTTTAAAGCTAATATTTGATCTTCAAAGTATTCGGACAATAATTAATTAGTCTGCTACCATCAGCCGTTTCTATTACTGGCTTATGGCTATCTGAATTTAATATTGATATTGATTCTGAATTTAATATTGATTAGATTTTTTAATAATAATTTTGTAGATATTTGCGTAAAATAAATATTTTGTTATTACTTGGGTATTTTTATTTCTTGTACAACCTAGCATGTCTATTGTCTATTAATAAGTAGGTAAATCTAGACATATATGACAGGCATCGCATATCAGAACGCTCTCGGAACTCGGAAATTTCTTGGCGGCACGGCTTTGTCGGTAGGGTAGGAAACTACAGCCGTGGCTGAAGACTCCTACCAGACCAGACCAGAGGCAATTAGACATAATTACCCCTGCAGGGAATCAAACCCGGACCTCGTCCTCACACATATAACTGCCACTGCGCTAGGGAGGTCCTCAAATACATAGAATAGAAAGTTTAATAAACCTCAATCATATTCGTGCCAGAATACCATACATGCTTAGCTATTTAGAAATGATTGATAGTCGATAGTGGTGTCTAAGGTAACCTGTGAAGGTAACTATAGTCGTAGTCGACACATTTTAAACTGAATAATAAAAATATTTAAAAAAAAATTCAGGTTACAACAAATTCAGGTATAATCAAAAACTTGAAGCTTGAGTTTTTCCGTATACCGAAGCCGTCAACATTAGGTATCTATCTACACGTAACACATTTATCTAATTATAAGCTAAATAACAATTACTTATAAACTAACAACATTGAACCAAATGTAGGATATTTTAAAACGAGTTATCTGTCTGACAGATAACTCGACGACTAAGTTTAAAATGCGTCGACTATAGGTAGGTACACGAAATTGACCGAACCAGGACAGAACTTGGAGTGTCGTGAGCGAGTTGCCACCCCAAGCCAGCAAAACACCTTCGCCGCAATGCAGTCAGCACGGTTAGTGCATAATGCATTGCATGATTTTCAGAATAAACTGACGCCCTAATGGAATTTTTTGACAACCGTAGGTAGGTTACCTATACCTATAAATTCAAAAGTGTTACGTTTGTTTTCGTCTTACATATTTTTCGGCTTTATCTTTGGACTTTGTCTGTCTAGTCTGCTCGTAAAATGGTCAACAATGACCAATTTCCCAATTAACTTGGAAATTGATGTTAGTTATAAAAGCTTCGATAGACAGCGCGACGCGACGGTAGCAACTAGCAGCTAAACGTGCTCAGAACGCCTTGTAGAGTAAATACCTACCTGCAGTACAAGTACGGCACCTACAGTCGACAGGTCGAGATGGCAATTGGGGAGGGAACGCCCCACACACCCGTACAGCTCCCGCGTAACTCGGTGCGGGTGACGTGCAGCTGTGTGGGACGTCCCCCCGCCTCATACCCCGACTGCTATCTCTACCTGTCGCTAATAGTAATACATACCTACTAACCTGCTTTGACAGTCAGATAAGGGTTTTTTTTTTTTTTATACTTGTCGCTATGACGATTTATTTTATTTTATTTGTTGACAGAAGTGTCATTTTATGCAAGATGAAAGGAACAGAACCATACAATTTCTGTCCATGTTAATTTTGGTATTCTCGTAATAGAAAACAACATTGGGCCTTTATTATCTGGTTCTGTTCCTTTCAATGACAATTCTCGCTATTTTCGAACAAAATGCCAAGAATATTTGCCGGCTTGCAGTGCTTTCCAGCATGGCGGGGATAGAGCCCCTGCACAGTTCTATTTGGATTTGCTGGTGTAGGTCCTCCTGTATTCGGCTGTGCTGCGGACAGTCGATGAGTAGATGTAAAATCGACTCACCGACACTGTCATCGCAGATACAGTCAGGACCCTCCTTACACTTGAACCTGTGCAGGTACTCTGAAAACCCGCCATGCCCACTGAACACTTGGACTAAAACTGGTGTCAGTGTTAACTTGCGCAAGATAGCATTGGCTACTTCCACTGATGGGAAGAACGACTTGGTGACTGCAGCCTTTTCAGTAGTTTCATATCTATTTTGCCAAATTTTCACGGAATTCTGTCTAATATGTCTTTTGATAAAGGATATAGGACACGCGTCGTAGTCGGGGGCTGTCTTTTTTGTTAGTGCTGCTTCCTTTGCTAACTGATCTGTTCTTTCGTTGCCCTCTACCCCGACGTGAGCCCTTATCCAGAATAGTCTAATAATTTTTTGTTCGTCTTTCAATTTTTTCAAATTTTGCCTAATTTTGAACGCCAATGGATGATAAGATTTTAAATTTTGTATAGTTTCTAAAGATGATTTTGAGTCACTATACCTAAATGTTTATCTGCTTGTCTTTGCATTTGATAGCAACATCGGTGGCTCGGTACAGCGCATACATTTCGGCCTGGTATACTGAGCAGTACGATTCCAAGAGGAATTTCTTTTTACCAGTTTCTATACCATCTCTCCAGTACACCAGAGCTGCGCCGACCTTGCCGCCGATCTTGCTACCATCCGTGAATATTTGCAGCCCTTCCCGGTCGCTCTTCCCAACAGAGGGATCCGTTATGTCCTCTAGTTTAGCGTAGTTAATGCCTATCTCTTGCGCAGGGTGGAGATCATCCAAGAAACACTTCTTTGTTTCTACCAATCTGTCTCCTAATACATCTTGTTGTTTACCTCTCTTAGCTCTATACAGTCTTGCTGCTTCTTGCACCCTTAGATCTAGAGGAAGTAGCCTGGCCAGGGCTAAAGCCGCGGGAAGTGACACTGTTCTATATGATTTAATAATTTTTTGAGCAAAACCTTTTTGCACGGCATTGAGGTGCTTCTGAATGGTCAGCTTCTGCGCGGCTGTAGCCCAGACACTTGCTGCATAGAGCACTATGGACTCTATTACCGAGACGTAGATCGTTCTGATGATCTCCGATCTCAGTCCCCAGTTTATTTTGGCTGATCTAGACAGAGGCTTGTAAATATTAAGCACTTTTGTGCAAATATATTTAACATGGCTGTTAAATGTCAACTTTCTGTCTATGATCAGCCCCAGAATTTTTATTTGTTCTTCCAGGCCAATCATTGCGCCCGCCATGTGTATGCGTGGGGTGTCATATCTTATTTTCTTAGTTATGACCATTGCGCTGGTTTTATGCGGTGCAAATTTTAACTTGTTTTGCACTCCCCACTCATACACATAGTCCAGGACCCGATCGGCCTGCTCTTCTATTTTTGGGACTGAGTGTCCGGAGAACACCAGAACGACATCGTCGGCGAACGCCTGGCAATATACGCCTCTCTCTGTGATTCCGTTGATCAAAGGATCCAGGAGTGCATTCCAGAAAGTGGGCCCCCTTATGGACCCTTGCACACACCCTTTTGTTGTTTCTGTAGTGCACTCCTGGTCAGCGTATCGCACGCTCACCCTCCTGCCTTGAAAATAACTAGTGACAAGTTTTCGTATGTTATGTGGGCAGCCTTGCTCCGCGAGCCGACATTTGATGGCGGGTCACCATGCGCTGTCGAAGGCTCCCTCTATGTCCAACGAGACAACAACATTGATCAATTTATTTACCAAATTTTCACGAATGTGCTGCACGAGGTCATAGAGGGAGTCCTCTGTGCTGCGCTGAGGTGTAAAGCCGTACTGCCTGGGGTTCGCTTTCGGTAACAAGTGCCATCGGATTCTCCGTACCATCATCTTCTCCAAAATCTTGCCAAATATGGATAGTAGCCCTATCGGTCGATACGACTTGACATGGTTGTAATCGGATTTTCCCGGTTTCCGTAGGACCACTATGACGGCTAGCTTCCAAGATGATGGAAAGTGATATAATTCGAGGCACTTGTTCAGTATCGCGAGGAACACCTCCGTGTTGGACGGTATGGCTTCAGCGCAGATGTCAGCAGTGAACCCGTCAGGCCCGGGGGCTTTCTTGGGATTGAAGGTTTTCGTTACGTATACGAGTTCCTCTCTCGTGAACGGTGGATCCTGTATATCGTCTTGCAGCAATTTATCCGAATTTTTTGATTTATTTCTTGTTTCCAAATGTTCTATACTATCTTCTGTTTCTAAGTCTTGTGGGAAAAATGTTGCTGCTAGTAATTTTGCTGAATTTTCTGGACTTAGAACAGAACAGAGTCAGATAAGGGTTAATTATGTCTTGTTGTAGTCATTTCTGTAAAATACGGTCGATTTCGATTTTTCACCGTGTTGAAAAAAAAGCTCTAAATGGGAACAGAGAAATTTTATAGAAGGACATGAGTCCCATCATTTCCATTAGTTATTTTATAAGTGAATGGGAATAGGGAGACTGATTTGAGAAAAACGTGCAGTCTCAATATTAGTTATTACCATTGCAATCAGTTGCAATGAGCAATGGGAATAGTGAGGAATACAGAGCACGGGTCTCCCTCAGTATAAGGGTTTGGCCATAGCCCATCACGCTGGCCAAGTGCGGACTTCATACGCCTTTGAGAACATTATGAAGAACTCAGGCATGCAGGTTACCTCACGATGTTTCGTTAGTAAATAAAGAAGCAGTATTTAGATTCTAGGAGTCACGTTCGTTGAAAACGTTTTCGTCGCGCGTTGCGTCTGTTTAAGCCATAATACGTCTGCCAGAATAACTGAATCACTACAGTAGGTAGTTAAATTGAAACACGTGGTGATCACCGACCGGCTTGCACTCGATCGGGTGATACTACGGTTATGTCATTAACTACTTACTTATAGGGCTTTCAACTTGGAAGGAATAATTCCGTGCAAACATGGTATGGTATTGATAAGTATTAACAATTTATGTTTATCGTGCAAACTCATTTGGAAACTTCTCTTATTATGATTCCTATCTTCAGGTGACTAGCTTCTATACCAACATAGATAATTATTTGTCTTATAAAATTAACTGCAAAATCATTAACTAAGTACTTAGGTACTGTACTCATTTTATAAATACGAAATTATCTTTGTTTGTTGGTTTATTCTTTAATCACGTCGCAACGGATCGACGTGATTTTTTGCATGGATGAGTATTGAGTATAGGTAATTAAAGTCCTGGAGAGTGACATAACTAAATTACTTACTTAATTTTTATCCCGGAAAATCAAGGAGTTCCCACGGAATTTTTGTTGGCATCAGTTAGTAAGTGAGTATAATGATATGCTGCTACGAAATTACGGTCAACCCTATAAATTATAGCTCCTTGACCTCTAGTACACCTATCGGCAGCCCTACTTACACATTAAACAGCAGGCAATCACGTTTTTCTCACGCAACGTCTTATAAAATTATGTTAAGTAGGTACAAATCACGGTACAAATACTTAGTTAATCTTGGTAGGTATCTGTGTCATTGAAATCTAAAATGTGTCTACTACCTATCCTGTAGTTATTGGGAAAACTTACGAATTGGGTAGGTAATAAAGTTTTGTATGCAACTGACCAAACTGTGAGTGGAAGAATTGTAGGTATAAATTGCAGTAAAGTAGATAATTTAAAATATTATTTTTCTTTTAAAATATTCTCACCCGGCACTATTTATTATAATTAGATAAACACAGGTGCCCTGATGACCTTCCTGACGCAGTGGTGAGCGCGTGGTTCTATAAGTGTGAGCACCCGGGTTCGATTCCCAGCAGGAGCAATTTGGCCACTTTTTAACCGACTTCAAAAAAAGGAGGAGGTTCTCAATTCGTCGGAATCTTTTTTTTTAATTTCTTAATTGTCCCTAGTCTGGTTTGGTGGGATGTTTCAGCCATGGCGATCCCACCCTACCGGCAAAGCCGCACGCCAATCGACGTAGCATTCCAGTATGATGCCGTGTGGAAACCGATCAGGCTTTAATGAAACTGCCATACCCCTTCCAAGTTAGCCCGCTTCCATCTTTAGACTGCATGATGCAGTCTTAAGCGTATTAAGTGTAAAGAATGTAATATTGAACATATAATGCTATCTATCTATTAGGTCACTTTTCAGTTGCGACTCACGTACCAAATCTGACGAAATCCCATCGAGTTGTGATGGTAGTCGATAGCGTGACGTCAGACGTGATCATGACGTGGTACTAGTATCGCGCCACCTTGCTATCCAATGGACGGACGGGGCATTTGTCGCTTGCCTCCGCTGCCGCTCTATAGTTATGTTCAATTCTAGATTCTGACTCAGTAGCCCGAGTCGCGAGACGCTACACGCGACGGACGCATCAGTTCAATGTCAAAGTACAAACAGTAAACGTGAACGCGAGACATCATTCTTTTTGAAGTTCGAAGTTTATCTAACTTACTTATCTCTATCGAACTATTTTGTATATATTTTGTTTTGTTGTGAATAAATGATCATTGCTAACGTGAGACTAATACGTGCAAGTGTTAACGTGATTTTATTTTAATAGTTACTTAATTTGTGAGTATTCACTTTTTATTAATATTTTTTTAAACGCTAACTGCAGACTAGTAAGAAAGCATAAAAATATAGCAACGACCGGGCCCACCAGGCCACCACCCTTGGATGATGTTCCGTAGGCAGTGTCTCTATGGGCCCACCTAATCTTCTATCTATACCTATATAAAAATGAATCGCAAAATGTGTTGCTGATCGCAAATCTCGAGAACAGCTGAACCCATCTCGCTAATTCTTTTTTCATAATATTCCTTGAAGTACCTACGGGGATAGTTCTTACGAAGAAAAAATTTTTAAAAATCTGTTAGGCGGTACGAAGTTCGCCGGAGAGAGCGAATAAAAAATAAACTGAGAGCTGCTGATAGCACTTTTATTCACAGATCACACCTAATAAGTAATATAGCACCTAATAGGTTTTATTAATTATCGGTGTAGTTTTTATGGTCCAGGTCCATTGTCAGTCAGTCGTCAGTTTCCGTGTTAGTTGTCACCACCAGTGTTTCCACTATTAAAGATTTAGCCCTATTTTAAGGCTTATATTGGGTACAGCTTAGGGTGTTTTTATGTTGACAGGAATTTGGGGTAAAATCGAACTTTAGGTTTCCCCCTGCGAATCAATAGTTCAGGTTCAGAACTGTTCGTTTCATAGGAACCTTATTTTTATCTACCCAATGTAAATTTTATATTTCATTTAGATTTATCAAAGGAGATAACTTAGGCTCATTCTTGAAAAGGGGAGAATGAAAAAAATCACTCTGCATAGTAAAGTAACTATTAGCGTAAAATGGGTTCCTACCTAACCTATAATATCTGAATAGCTGGGTAATGAAACGAAAAACGTGAAATGATGTTGTTAGAATATCATATAAATATTAGGGCGAGTTCCTATAGAAACTAGGGTTATCTAAAATAGTAAGTAGAAACTGGAAACACTGGTTGTGTTGTCAAAGGGTTGTCACGTGACACGTCATCGGTCATGTCATTGTTGTCATTTGTCAATTTTGATTTTTTGCTCGCAAAGCTCTCACATTTCTCCATTTAGGTAGGCCTGTAAATTAATAAAAAAAAAATTAAAGGATTAACTAGTGTTTCACTAAGGATAGTGGCTGCCTTTAACCTTGCATTGCTATTTACACTGCAGAGTTCAGCCGGCCGGCTTTACATTCACAGCTTCAAAGACCAAAGCAGCTGCAGCGGACCAAAGTGATTTGTTAATTTTGCGACTCTAGTGAGAATTTTCCAGTTTCCTCGCGAAAATTAGAATAGCAGTGGTGTTTCGTGTTTTATTACTTTTTCGATTTGGTTTAAATTGGGTCAAATACATTAGATTTTACATTACGTAGTTGAATAGAGAAATACGTGCTTACGTGAAAACTGATTATTTTGTAAAAATTAACAACAACATTAATTTTTTATTATTACAGATTATTTTAAACATAGGTTGATAAAAATAAAATCTTAATCATAAAATAACAACTTAATGCATCAGATTATGACTAAGTTAGCTTATGCTCGCGACTTCGTCCGCGTGGACTTGAATTTGGTTGAATTTTTAAAAATCCTTTATTTGCGGATGTCTATGTCATAGCCATCTGTATGCCAAACAGCCCGATTCGGCCAGTAGTTTGAGCTGTGTATTGATAGATCTGTCAGTCAGCTTTAACTTTTATATATATAAGTATAGATGGAAGATATTTATGAGTATTTTTAATAGAAAGATCAAAAATCAATCTCTATATTACATACTATTTAGTTTTTTTCAATATTGTTTTTCAAATGGTCTATGTTATCAAAAGATTCTTAATATGATAACTTTCAAATATTATATTCTACTAGCTGATGCCTGCGACTTTGTACGTGTGGATCTAAGTGTTTAAAAATCCTGTGGGAACCATTTGATTTCCTGGGTTAAAAAGTAGCTTATGTCACTCTCCAGGTCTTTAAATATACCCATGCAAAAAATCACGTCGATCTGTTGTGACGTGTTTGAAGGACAGACCAACAAACAAGCACACTTTCGCATTTATAATATGAGCACTGATTGTCATCAGTACAGTAAATGTTTTGGTTTCAGTACAGGTATAGGATAGGTACCTAATGTGTAGGGAAACCTTTGGGATCATTTGAAATTCTACTTACCATACAAGTGAAGCCAAGTGCATAAGCTAGCTAGAATAACACTGCCTACATTAGCAGTATGGTTTCAATTATAAAGCCCCACTTTGATGTAAAGTTGTTAAAGTAGTCGGGCATTAAAGATTTATTGAAGTACATACTTAAATAAGTACACCTCTTTACAGATTAAAGAGCACCCAAAATAAAATGGCACCTAATACAGTAGATGCAAATGGTGTGTTATTTGAGACTGATGCAGCAACTCCTGACATGGCTCTTCCAATCACTCCAGTCCAGCAAGCGGACAACAGTCCAAGGAAATTAGTTTGGAGAAACATAATTGCATTTGCTTACTTACACATTGCAGCACTGTATGGAGGATACCTGTTCCTCTTTTCAGCAAAATGGCAAACTGATATATTTGGTAAGTACTGTTAAGTAGTAATAATATTCATATGATTATTATAAACTAGCTGAACTTTTTCCGTGTAGATTTAGATTTTTAAAAAACCTTTGGGAATTCTCTGATTTTCCCATATTTAGGCATGTACCAATTTTTTCTATTGGAATCAAACTTGGTACTAATTTAGGGATTAAATGAAAATGTATTGTATGCTGTGTATGTTACGTATTATGGTTAAGAGTCTACTTTTTACTAAGCTATTATACTGATCAGGATCAATTTGCTGTTACCTGTTGAGGAGTTCCCCCTCTATTTCCGACACTATTTATCAAATCTTTACCAAACTTACATGATACCAACCTGATATGAAAAACTTTATAAATAAAAAAGAATTGTAAAAATTGGTTCATTGGTTTACAGTTTTATTATAAGAATAGATGTTTGTGTGTACAGAGAGATACATCCTGAGGTACAAAGACTATATTATAGTCCTGGATAATCAAAGAGTTCCACGATATTCTTAAAAAATTTAAATCTACAAGGATGAAGTCACAGGCATCATACATTTAGTACAAAAATAGTTTGTATCTTGATGATGGATGGATACTTTTTATCATGTAAAATCAAAGAGTCCCCATTATGGGATTTTTAAATACCTAAATCTGTATGAACAAAGTTGAGGGCATCATCGAGTCGTTTTGCTCAATTCTGCTTGCCTCAGGTCAACTTCAGGTTTTACAGGGGATTGCATTACCTGTGATCGGCAGACTCACAATAGGCTGAAATGCACTGTTGCAGCAAAAATTCCATAATCCCATTGCAACCATTTTGTTTGAACAATTTGATAATTACAATTTCCATGCTAAGGGGGTAAAAGGTTATGGATTGCACCATTGTTATAATTCCCTACTCTTAGCACAAGTTTTATAATTAGTTGGAAGGGGAAAAAGTGTTCAAGAATATTTAAAAATCTCTAACATACACTCTTTATTAAAGAGCTAATTTTATGATATTTCACTATCAATTCTTTTATCGGTTAATGCAAAGCTTTTTTATCTAAAATGTATTTATGGTGCTTCTTATCAGAATGTAAACATGTTTTGCAATAGCCAAAAAAATTACACAAATAACCATCAGGTGTAAACAGGTAGTATTATGTATATGGCAAAGAGCCAATATAGGTACATAATATTTGTAAGCAGCTAGTTTTTTAAGAGCATAGTTTTATATGCAATAAAGCTTAAAAGCTGAACCAGGGAGATAAATATATCTACATGATAGTGAAAAAGTTTTTGTTTTTGATATTCTGGCTTTTAGGGTTCTGTAGTAAAATAAGTAACCCTTATAGTTCGAAATTTACACGGGAGCAATTCCACAAGGGGTATCTAGCTTACACTTATATTATTAGGAAAGACTGTTAATGTTGTAAGTTTCTTTGTATGTGGAGGATAATGTCTGGAACCACTGCACCTTTTTGAAAAATTCTTTCATCACATAAAGTCCATTATTCCAGATGGACATAGGCTACATACCTATCTATTATGTTGTTCAAGCCAGGCAATATATTTAATTGCCTGCAATATGTTTTTTACCATACTTCATAAACTTTTTGTAGCTGCAACCATTATTACAGTTTATATAGAGAAACAACGTGCATAGTAAATGGCAGGAAATATTGTACATCTAACTTTAGAAAGAGATAGCGGCTACGTAGAGCGTTGTCTCTGTCATTAAGACTGACAAAATGTCACACAGGTTTGAGTGACTGAAACAATGCTCTACGAAGCTGAAACGTCTTTCTAAAGGTCGATGTACAATTTTTCCTGTCGGCTACTGTAATTTCTGTCAAAACCTGTGATTTTTAGGGTTACGTAACTCAAAAGAAAAAACGGAACCCTTATAGCATCACTTTGTTGTCTGTCAAGAAACCTATAGGTAGGTATAGGTAGGTAGGTAGGTCAATGGACCTAGATTCTAGAATGATAAAATTTGGCACGTAGGTAGGTCTTATAGCACACGTAAGGAGAAAAATCCGAAACCCGAGAATTTATGGTTCAAAAAAATTTAAAATGTGTTCATGTGTACCAAGTGGGGTATCATATTATGAAAGGGCTTTACCTGTACATTCTAAAACAGATTTTTAAATATTTTTATGCATTACAGAGTTGATTTATCGTGCATATTGTCGAAAAATACGACTGCAGTACGGAACCCTCGGTGCGCGAGTCTGACTCGCACTTGGCTGGTTTTAAGTAAATTAATTATTCTCTTGCAGCCTATGTTTTGTATGTGATGTCGGGATTGGGAATAACGGCAGGAGCTCATCGGCTCTGGGCCCATAAGTCATATAAAGCGAAGTGGCCCCTACGCGTCATCCTTGTCTTCTTCAACACTTTGGCTTTCCAGGTATTTAGCATGTTATTAACCATTTTTTGCCTCTAACACGTTTAGTTAGCGTCCTCACAGACGTGCCCCAACCACGACTATACAGCGCACGGCAAGTGTCGCCGGGCATAATATTTTTTGGAAAATCCTATCGTGAAATACGAGGCTTGCAGCGCGATAAAACCGTAAATAGATCTATTGAACGGTTAACGAGCCCTTTTCGCGGGTAAATTTATTTTATTTTGTATCTTGTCTGTTTATGATGGGTTTACTTATTGCCTGAAATAAAAATTGTATGAAAACGCATAGTTCCATTCACACACGCTGTAGCATGTACCTATAGATGAATTTGCTGTCGCCTGTAGCAAATGAGTGATGCACCGTCAATACTGATGCTCTTACCACAAACGCACACTTGCGGCGCTCGCACGGTTCCGACGGCCACATCGTAACCACCTAGGCACCATGCCACAGTTCATGACAGGGGAACTTCTAACAAAATGTCTTGACTTCGACGTCACTGGCAGGCGTCAAATGTTAGTAGTTAGTACATTTGACGCAGGTAGCCCTAAAGCATCTTTCACGTCGTCGACGTCACTGGCCTAATATTTGAGATATCGTCGATTCAGGACCAAACCAAGAATTCTCTCACTCTGGTTCACTTTGATCATGCTAAGTAATTATTATTGATTGCGATATCCCAACGAGAGCGAGACCATTAACGAATTAGGTACAACTGGCGCCTATCGATATTTTTGTATAATATGTCATCCATCATCATGATCAGCCGTGATCATCATCATCGCCGCCGGCTCAATACAAAACACGGGTCTCCTCTCAGAGTGAGAAGGCCAGACTTCAAAAATCTACAAAGTGTAGATTGGCAGACTTCACACACCTTGAAGAACATTATGTAGAACTCTAGCATGCAGGTTTCCTTACGATGTATTCCATCACCGTTAAAGCAAGTTATATTTAAATAAAGTATATGTAGTCCGCCTGAATAGACACTTAGGTTTATTGACTGACTAATTCATAAAAGTAAAGATTACATTATCAATATTTGCTGTTATGCTATACCAGAACCAAGGCTGAAGGATGTTTGGTCAACTAACAAAGGATGCTCTAAATGTTTATTTCGGTATTTTCCTATATATGTATATATTTTTTTCATGTTTCAAAATTTTTTTCTTTAGAGGGTTCGAGGATAGTCTGGTAGCGTTAGGGATGGTACAACGAGCGTGTCATTTTGTGAAGATGTGAGTCGCGTAATAAAAATAACGCAGCATGTGGTTTCATATTATAGTTCGGTTGGTGCCACAATACACGATGACGCAAAAAATTAGTTTATGATATCAATGTCTGTAAAAAATTGACAGAAAGTGGAGTATTGCAACAGAAGTGAAATAACAATGGTTTTTTTTTTGGATTTTCTACTAAATAAAATCATCCAACACAGTGTTTCCAGCAAAATGTTGACAGCGACTCCACAACACATTGATGTTTATAAGCAAAAGTTTACCATGAATACGTGGCTTTATGGTCCCATATATTGCATATTATTTATTTTATTTGTACACAGGATTCAGCGATCGACTGGGCGCGCGACCACCGCATGCACCACAAGTACTCGGAGACGGACGCGGACCCGCACAACGCGACGCGCGGCTTCTTCTTCTCGCACATCGGCTGGCTGCTGGTACGCAAGCATCCCGAACTCAAGAGGAAGGGCAAAGGCCTGGACTTGAGCGACTTGTACGCTGACCCTATTCTACGCTTCCAGAAGAAGTAAGTTACATATACATACAGAGATTGTCATGTCGCCAGCCCATATTATGCAGGTCAGGTCATTCAATGTTCTCAGTTTACATTCAAGATCCTTGAATGTAGTATCGTTTTGTATTTTGTGTCTTTTTGTGTTTGTATTTAAATTTATCATTGATCTCTGGTTAGTGTAAGTCGCACTGCCATTCCAATTAGATGTATGAATAAACAATAATAATAGGCAAAGTTAATTCGTCAAGGTCTACACCTGTACATAATTGAAATTCTACGTACGGAGCGATTTGACTCCTTATTTCTAATTCGAACCGCTAGGATATGGAACACCCTTGCCGCATCAGTTTGCCCCCTCCACTTTTAATATATGTACCTACCTACTTTCAAAAAAATTTGGTGGTACAAAGAGAGGTGTGAGGCCCACAACGGGGATGTCTGTGCTGCCGCGCTATTAGTTAGTCAGTCTTTCGCTTTCCGCTCTGTACATCCACTGCATTGTAGGCCAGAGCTGTTTCTATACTATGACGTCAATTGTTATAATATGTTTTGCATAGATGAAATGATGTATTCATAGTCAAGATAGGGGCTTCTTTAGAGGACACTTCAGACGATATGTGCCATACACAACTTTAATGCATTGTATAAAGGTTAAATATGACATGTCATGTCGTTTGAATCGTCCTCTAAAGAAGCCCCTATCTTGGATTTTTGACTATAAATTCCAGTGTATATGAAATGTAAAAGAGGTACAACGCTCGACAAGGCTTCAAAAGCATGACCTTGAAACTCGTATTTTTTTGGTCTGATTAACGTTGCGTGACGGGCGCAGTGTCCATGATTGATTGGTTGTCATATCACGTCATACTCTGCCGCATTAGTTATAAGTCCCGCAAATTGCTAATGCGCGTGGCCGCCTTTTTAGTGACGTCAGCACTAGACTGAAGTTTCGAGCTGATGGTATATTTTTACTTAAATATACATCAAATAACGTCATTTCGATGTTAATGGGACATGGTTCCAGCGCAATAGCAATTTGCGGGACTTATACCGCGCGTCTTCGTAGTTACTCTGTGGCGCATACACAGTGGCGTGCACAGTGTTTGAAGCCAGGGTAAGCATTAGTCAGGTAGGCTATTTACTGGCAGGTCAAAATGAAAAATATGCATTGAGCTATTACAACTGGGGTAAGCAGTGCATTTATGCCTCTACGACCTGCACGCCACTGCGCACACACCGATCCTTTTTAGGGCGAGTGGGCGAATACTCATGCACAATGTATCCCGACTGTTTTCGCTTATGCCTCGAGTGCCGGTGCCTGAAATATAAAAATAGAGGCACTTTTTAATACGGCCTAGTTGAGTGACTTAATAATTGAATGAGTTAATAAAAGTTAATTTAAAACAGCTAAAATTTCGTGCAGGACTTGTTTTCTTTAATAATTCTTATTCTTATTTTCTTCTTATACTAAACCTATCTAGTTGTTACAATCAGTAAATAATCGCGTGCAGACACACATATACAATCTGCCACTTGACCACAATCCACATAGTATACAGTATACTTATACTCATAGATACTATGCTATGCATGACTGTGTTGTCATTTGTTATTCGCCACACTATGTGATGTGATACAATTACATAAGTAAAAATAACACAAATACATGTATCCGATACGTAGTTCTATTTGTAGCGGATTGCAAAAAGTTAACGACGTGACCTCCCTGGCGCAGTAGTGAATTCTGTGGTCTTATAAGTGGGAGGGGTCCCGAGTTCAGTTCGCGGCAGAGGCAATTTTGAAATTAATTATCTCTGCTCTGAAGACTGGCTGTGGCGAATTAGTTTTCCTGTAGTGTTCGCGTGGATTTAGACCACGATAAGTTTATTTCAAGCAACACTCACATAGATCTAGGATTTTGCTGTGTGTGCGTGCGTTTGCTAAACTGTGAACGACAACTGCAGAAGCAGTTCACATAACACTAACAGCGATCGAGCCAATTTATTTCGATAATTGTCAATTAGTTGCCTTTTAACAGCCCATGCGCTTAGCCGATTTTCAGGTTTGGTACCTCTCAGCTTGCATCCCAAAGATGGACAGACATGTATCCCGGAAAATCAAAGAGTACCTGCGCACAGAATTTAAAAAAAAATTAACCTACGAGAATGAATTCGTGGGCATCATCTAGTAATATAATATTTTCAGGTACTACCTGCTCCTCATGCCGATCGCCTGCTTCGTTCTGCCAACGATCATACCCGTGTACTGGTGGGGCGAGAGCTGGGTCAACGCCTACTTCGTAGCGGCCATGTTCCGCTACGCCTTCATCCTCAACGTCACCTGGCTGGTAAACTCCGCGGCGCACAAGTGGGGCGCCAAGCCCTACGACAAACAAATCCAGCCCGCCGAGAACATCTCCGTGGCACTGTTCGCTCTCGGGGAAGGCTTCCACAACTACCACCACACATTCCCCTGGGACTACAAAACCGCCGAGTTGGGCAACAACAGCCTCAACTTCACCACTACCTTTATCAACTTCTTCGCTAAGATCGGCTGGGCTTACGACCTTAAGACGGTATCTGATGAAATAATTCATAACAGAGTTAAGCGTACCGGGGACGGCACTCACCATCTCTGGGGCTGGGGCGATAAGGACCACTCCGCTGACGAGATCAAAGCTGCTATTAGAATCAATCCCAAGGATGAGAAGGATGATTAAATGTTGAAACGTAACACAAATAACTCAACACGTACAATACGCGTAGTGTAGTTATAAAGGCCCATGCGTTTATTACGTCACGTTTATTATTTATTGGGTGAAGAGGTCATTATTATGTGACTGTAGATTAGTTTAACTATTGTAATGCCAAGATGAGTGTCGTCATCTTTTATCAATCCTATTTGTGAATTTTCCATTCTACGTCATGCTCGCGTATCTGAGAATCGATTGAAAGTCATCGAACAAAAAATAGAGCGTAGGAACGATAGGGATGTCGACTTAATAAATCTAGAATCAAATACCTAAATATTTTTAGTTTTTTTTAAATTCATATCAAACAATCCAATTAGACGTAAAATGTAAATAAGAAAAACATTAGGTAATAATTTAAGTAAATATTTCATTTAATAAAAAATTCTGTGATTCACAAAATAATGAAAATGGGTGGAGTAAATTGAAGGTGACAGAAGGTCAAAAACTTCGAAATTTGCGAGACGTAATTAATGAATGGCCCCTATAATAACATTATTGTGATGAAGAGAACACTTTTATGATATCTTAGATATCATTTTATCCACATCCTTTTTTATATCTCGTCAGAAAAACTTTTAGATCGAATATAATGTGAACGAATATGCGAGGCTATCGAGAAAACCTAGTTATTTTTGATTTGAACAGTTTAATTGACTGTATTATTTAATTTTCCTCATCGAAATGAGGAAATGTGTAATATAATTGAATCGAATGCTAACGATAATGGCATGGGCATAGAATTATAATGAAATACTTATCCATTACAAATTATTTACTTCGCGATTAGATTGGATGACAAGGTTTCTGCATAGCCTTGCAAGTAAGCTTCGAATAAAAATATGAGATATTTTGAAAAAGTTATCGTTTAAAATATTTTAGACTTCCTAGAAACATTCTACAGAATTATCCTAGAAATATTCTACAGAATTAGAACTTAGGTTTGCTATTAAACCAGAGATAAATGTAAATTTACATATCTTTAGCGTGCACTGTTTACTTATTGACCTTTATGACATTTACCTACGTGAGTTTAATTTTTCGTGTGACTAAGGCACTCAACACAGACAGCGTTTCAACATTAGAATACATCAAATACATACATAATATCATCATCATCAACAACCGATAGACGTCCACTGCTGGACATAGGTCTCTTGTAGGGTCTTCCACACGCTACGGTCTTGCGCCGCCTGAAACCAGCGGCTCCCTGCGACTCGTCTTATGTCGTCCGTTGTCGTTTAATTATGTAATTATAGCAAATTATGCTGCCAAAATTAGCTATGCGTAATGGTGATTTTTTATTTGCTCGGTTATAGTTTGCACAATATTACATCAGCCGGTTTTTAAGTCGCTGAAAATGTGGCACTCGCCTTTTCTACCATCGTGCATCGTCGCAACAATATCTTCTTTCTGTAACCGCATTTGATGAAGAACCTTTATGTCTGGTGCTTTTCTTCCATATCTCGTTCGACCAGATCAGACCAGACAAATTCAAAAGGTCTCACTACGCAACAGCGATTCCTCTAGATGGGCGGTGGTAAACACGTAACATCTGGTCAACAAATGATATTATTTCAAACTAGCTGCTGCCCGCGACTTCGTCCGCATCCTGGAGGAACTATTTTTTCCCGTGAATTTTCCAAAGATTTTCTTTCATGCATTTCATTCATTCATGAAGTTATGCGCGTACATACATTTCGGCGATTCATTTTTATTCATATAGATACCTATTCTATTCCGTTCGCAGTATAGGTACATCTATAGTTCACGACAGGTCGAGATGGTAATCGGGGTATGAGGCGGGGGGACGCCCCGCATACCTGCACAGCACCCTCGCTCGCCTGCACCGGGTAAGCGCGGGCGTTGTGCGGGTGTGCGGGGCATCCCCACCCCGATTATCATCTCGACCTGTCGTGTACTTACCCTACTTACCTACATGATACGAAAAAATTTGTACATTGAGTTTGACTTTCCTCAACGTTGTTTTGAGGTGAGCCACAATGTGTCACCTTGCTCATTTTCCTCCCTTTATTTGTTTTTTCTATTCATCCTTTATCTGGATGTGACTTTGGTTCAAAAGTTAATTGTTTTCCGCTAGTCTAATAGAATTCGAGCATTTCTTATTTTGTTGATGATAAATTAGCTCGCCATTACGAAAGGATTTGAAGAATCTTTGCAACAAGAGTTATTAACTTGATCGTGTTGAATTGAATCGCGTGCGTGGATCGTATTTTGTGTTTGGTGCCTAATATGCACAGCATAGCTTTGCTTTTGTATGAAAGTGAAGTGATACATCTTAGTATACAGTGATAACGATATGTAACACATCAGTATTATGTACCACATACAAAAATAACTATGGGTATTGTCACTAGTCTTATGCATTTGTAGCGATTTACTACTATTATTTTGTTAACAGTTGACACAACCCAATAACTTATTTTTGTTAACTTTTGAATATTTAATGTTTTAGTTTTAAACTCTAGGGGTACGTATATTATATGGTCTGTGAGACTTGGCGTAGGCATTGTACGACACCAAATAAGTGAGATTAACGCTAATTGAAAATTCAAAAAGTCCAGTCATCGTACTAGTGTAAAAACCAACAAACCTTTACGATTCTTTGTATTAGTCATGCAGTTTTAGGTATTTGTTAAACCAGTGTCAAATTCCAAAAAAATATTATGATTAGTTGATGTCCAGCTAACAACGAAATCTCTACATTAATAAGTGACTGAATTTCGGCACAACCACGAATATATCGATAAAGGTGGATCGAAAGCTCCTAATACTTACTTGAAACAAATATCTACATATCACTATCCCACTTCAACCACCAAATGAGTAGACTACAAAAATATTCTCGCGCGGCAGTCGAAGTGTAGGCTACTGTAGGTGGTAGAGGATAGTGATAAGTAGGTATTCGCTTCAAACAGGAGGAGCGCTCGCGCCATCTCCATTATACATTCATATTCGAAATTCTAAGTTAAAGTTTCCGTTTTATTCTTTATGGAGATGAAGCTATAATAATTGTCATGGACAAAATATAGCTATCTGGGTAGGTGTCTAAAATGCCTATGATTTTGGACTGATGTGTAAAGAGAAATGTGATACGGTAGAAGAGTAAGTAAAGTAGGAAAGAAAAAGTTATATCATTGTCATCAGTAGAATTTTGTATTTATTATATTTTATTTTTCATTTACACAAAAGCACAAATAAACAATACAAAAATATTAATCGTAAGTAAATAGATTTATATCCGCCATTCCATTGTTTTTTTTTACTCAGGTTAATATAATTTGCCTCAAACGGTGTTTTAAGCCTAGCGTCCACTAGAGCCCAATCGAGGTACATTTAATTATGCAACTAAAAAAAATAACTTCGTTTAGATTCGGTGCGCAGTTTCATAGTAAATATGTTGGGGCAAATTAAGTGATTCGATTCGGTGATCTACTCAGTAGATCCAGTAGATACTACTGGACGTCCAGTAGATTCTACTGGACGTTACGCCTTATTATAAAGATTACATATAATATAATTTTGAAAGAGCACCATTTTGTGCGATCTTGTGGGACAAATATCGCACGCCGTGTGAAGTAGGTAATCTTTTATAGATATAACATTAAGTGTTAATTAGGCGTATGCCTATATTGCTGTTCTAAAATTATAACAGTGCAAAATAAGTGTTGTTTTATTTATTATATTCTAATCTTAAGGGTTAGGTACAACAATCAGGGACGTATGGCCTTTTTGTGATGGCGCAAATTAGTCTACTACTAATAACTGCTAAGCAATGTTACCTACCCAATTTCGCTTTAGGCTTACATGAAACCGGTGCCGGACTGTACGTTGGGGTACCAAATAACAATTATTACATATTCAGAGCCTTACGGCTACAGCGTCGTCGGTGCCACGATTTCATTAGATACCTACGTGGAAATAGTAAGTACCTATACAGAAATATAAAGCTCAGAAAAATATCCTATGTTCTGAAAAATTTAACAAAGCATCTATCTAATATGTAATCTATTTATGTCATAAACTATCCACAATTAATACAGTAGCTTGTCAGTATTTCGTTTTTTAACCAATGGGGATTTGTGGAAAAAGTTCACAAATCCCCATTAGGAGATCTAGAGAGTGTCAATGGGTATTTGTGGAAGAAAAATTCACAAGACCTCATTGATGGGGATGTACGAATATGCATGAATCAGAACACGAGGCGTATGACTGCGCATTGTCCCAAAAGTTGGCCTTGTGTATTAGTCTTGTTCGTTTGCATTTTTAGTGCACATGGGCGCGATTCTTGCGCGCGCCAATTTCAAACTTGAAGCAAAGTCCTTGTCAGAAAAAAAGACGCACGCGCAGCACTAATTTTTACGCATGTGCAGCGCATCAAAAAAAGGCATACGAACACGGCTATTTATTGGTCTATGATTTGCGCAAACCGCTATGTTGTAACTTCTTGTTTTGCATGTAGGTACATACTATAGGTAGGTACTATATGGTGAACTACTCGTTAGAGTTGCTGTTGTAACGCAGTTCAAGCTCAACTTTACCACTTTTGGATTGCAACGGAGCCGACCAAACGACGATATCATATCTTTTGGTCTCGCTTTCACTTTGTCATACCGACTCGCATCATATGTTTTCCTCGTAAAATATATCCTGGTCATCACATTTGTCGGGAAGGCACACGAAGAACTCGATCAGATTCATGATGGGGCCTCTCGAGAAGGGGTTCTGGTACCGGCCTCTCTTGTCACGCAAGTACGGGTATCGTTTGTAGTTGAACATTTCGTTTGTGGTCAAATTCATGCAAGCGTGCAGGATCTGCGAACATTTACAAGAGAGATTGTTAGAACAGGGACTTGGCTGATCGATGAACAAATGATATTTTTTATTCTTGACTTCAGACGGTTACTAGTATGATAGGTATAGGTAGTAGGTACAGTTATGGGTAGATCAAAGAGAAAAAGCCGTACCTATATATTACAGAAAAGAAAGTTCAAATGGAGAGGGTGCAGTTGATGGCAACGCTCGTCACGAACAGAAAGAATAAAATATGTTCTGCAAAAACCCAAGTATCACCCGTGGTCCCTGGAAGGTACCACGGGCATTTTTTTACCCATGGTCTCTTCGAGAAATACAATGCTACCGAATATAAATGTTAGTGGTACCTTCCAGGGATCACAGGCAACCAAAAGGCCAAGACCAAAAAAACCACATGCGGTTGTAGATGAGTGGGTAGTATAAGCACATAGGTACCTATCTAACTAAGATACCTATAGGTAACTTACTGAAGTGCAAGTCAAAATCCATCCGAGCCCGCAAAATATAATGGCTTCCAACAACCCCAGCACATAGAGAAACCCGAAGCCCTCTAGCAACAGACAGTAGCAGGCGAAGTAGATGGAGAGTGTACAGTTGATGGCCACGCTCATCACGAACAGGAAGAACCACATGCGGTTGCGCACGCCGATGCAGTTGTAGATGAAGGGGCAGTGGTGGTCGAAGTATGCTACGCAACGTTTGCAGATGCGGCAGTGTTTGGCTCTGTGGGATACAAATTCTTCAAAAAAGGTCTGAATTCATCAAAAAAAAAACAGGTGTGGGTCACTTAAAAGAAGCAATTTCTATGTTTATAAAATAGTCTGCCTGTTACGTTTTCTGTCTCGCTCACTCCTAATTTTAGAACACTCCCTCAAAATAAAAATAATGAAAACTACTATTGAACAAAATTCGAAATAAACCCATTTTAGTTTTAATAACTTCGAGTAGACAGGTAGAGTACCTATAAACTTCAAGTGCAGATACGCGGACTAAGGGAATTATTGTTCGGACAATACCATAAAGGAATCTGTCTATCAACCCTTTCTAGACCTTACCTACAGGCTACAAGGGTATCTCAATAAAGGAAGGGCCAGGGGTCACTTGGTGAGCATAAAATAAACGTTATCTAACCATACACACAACAAACCCAGAAGACAAATAATATGTAGGTACCTACTTACTTACTATTGAAATATATATAGAATTCTATGGTGATTACCATCTCAACCTGTCGCGTTCTATACATGGTACCTAGTACGGAGTAGGTACCTACGTCCTAGATACACGTTGCGCTCGTAGGCACCAAAGATCCCCTACTACCTATTGCAATACCACGGACAGATATAGTAGGTACCTATGCAAGATGATCCAAAATAGCATAAACTCATAATATGTACTTATCTAATAAATACCTACTTAAAAAATAAAAACATACCTACCTACTTACTTTGTATAATAGGTAAATTACCTGAGTGGTCTCAAGCACCTACAAGTATGACATAGACGAGAGAGTATAACATTCCTCTTCTTCCACTTATCGTAGTAGGGTATCTGCCTTATAGCTCGGTAGTAGGTTTCCGAGTTCTGAGGAATGTAGCCAGGGTCTCGTCGGTTGGCGATCACCCAGCTGATCCACATTATGGCGTTCCAGTAGAGGAAACAGTAGTGGGAGAGACGCAATGTGTTCCATGTCAACGGAATACACTGGAAGCAAATACAAAACAAACATTCTTTAGGGACGATTTTTCAATCGCCAAATCTGTTAAGATTTAGGCGCCATCTTCACGGACGAGGGAATCTTGGCGATAGTCTCGCTGTATTAGGTACCAGATTCGATACAACTCTTATAGGCTAAACTCCACAGGGCGATACTATCGCCAACGATAGTAGTTAGGTCAGACTCATTGCGATTCTCTCCCCCGTGGAGATGACGCCTTAAGTTCAGCATAATGAGCGTAATGCATGCGCATTAGTTATCACCCAACAATTATTTTTCCAGAAATAACAAAGCAATCTACCTACCCTAATAATATACATAGGATAACCCCACAAAAGAACGGACACCAGGAAGAATAGAAGAGGTCCCTTAGAATCCCCAGCTCCGCCGAAAAGAAGTGCCCAGAATTCAGAGAGCGGGGGCATCCAATGAGATTTGCGCTTCATTTCCTTTTGTAGCAATTTTACCACTTCTGCGTGACGATGGCTTTGTGCAAGCATTAGAGGAGTCTTGCCATTTTTGTCACGAGGTTCCAATTCTGCTTTAACCTAAAAAATATCAAACTTTTTGAACAACATCTAGCGCGACGATCGACCAATAATTGTAAGTAGCACCACAGCCGTCAGGATACCGTCAGAAAAATCTGCAACTCTGCCTACAAAATGTATGTGTCAGGACTCAGGACTCAGGACACTTCAAACTGTGTAAGCGCATTTATTTCTAGACAAACTAAACACAGGTTTAGTCTGCGCAGTACAAAATGCGCTTGCTTGCTTATCGTTTGCTTCGTTTCGCACCGCAACTATTAGATAATTGTTTATTAAAATAGATTTTAATACTACGGAGATAAATGTGGTCTATAATCTGCGACAGGTTGAAATATCAATCGGGGTATGAGGCGGGGGACGCCCCGCACACCTGCACGTCACGCGCACTCGCCCGCACCGGGTTAGCGCGGGGGCTGTGCGGGGCGTTCCCTCCCCGATTGCCATTTCAACCTGTCGCGTAGGTACCTACTATAGGTACCTAGTCTATTTTGACCAATACCCACTGCACAAGTTCAGCTTTCGTGGTGTAAGTTGTAGTCAATAGTCATAATGGGAATCCATTATTTAAAAAAAAAGCAGAATTTACTAAAATTTCTTGGAAATTACCTTCTCACAGAGCAGTCGAACGCATGTCAAATTGCCCGAGAGGCAAGCAAGATGCAAAGGCGTTGATCCAAAATTATCCGTGCAGTGTAATGGGACGCCAGAGTAAATCAGCAGGCGTACTAAATCTGCATGGCCCTTGTACGCCGCCCAGTGCAGAGCGGTATCGCCGTTGATATCGGATAATCGTGTAGCTGCACCCATTCCGAGAAGATATGCAGCAGTTGCGGTTTTCCCATACATACACGCCGTCATGAGTGGAGTTAAACCTAAGGACAGAAAAAAATCACATCAAATAGTCAAATATTTTTCATATACTAAGGACTAACAATAATGGCAAATCCATACTAATATTATTATGTAAAAGAGTGTCTATCTATCCGTTACCTTTTCTGGCCAATTCTTTTACCAACCTTTAAAATCTGCGGCGTTCACAGCCACTCCTGATTGTAGCAGCACTTGTACTACAGATGCATGTCCTTTTCTGCAAGCCCAGTGGATTGGACGAGGTCCCTAAGACAAGTTAATTGGTTTAATTAGTGTTAGTGTTAGTGTTAGTGTTAGTGGTTTATCTCTCATAGTATACGTTTAAATGTTGATAGGCATAAGTTCCTGGACACCGTTAACAGCTACTAAATAATTAAGTTTACCTACCTAATTATTACCGTTCACACATAAGTCATAACTAATAAGAAATAGGGTTACGCGAGAACCATCGAAGCGGCGTAGGTATAATTTCCAGGTCACGTGACCAAGTGAGCCTGGTTCACGCCTGATGTCATACCTGTGTGCCCAAGCAGGAGAGGTCGATAGGTGCGTTCCTCTCCACAAGGTAGCGCATCACAGCCACGCTGCCGTCCAGTGCTGCCCAGTGCGCCGGAGTGTAGCCGTGCTGGTCACGCGCGCTCAGAACTTCCACTCCAAGCTTTTCCACCAGCCTCTCTATCTCTGACACTTCTCTGTAAAATTATGCAAATAATGGTTACAGTAGCCGGCAAGAAATATTGTACATCGACCTTTAAAAATATGATATTTTAGCTGCGTAGAGCGTTGTCTCTGTCACTCATACTGTGTGTGACGTTTTGTCGGTCTCAACGACAGACAACGCTCTACGAAGCCGCTATTCTCTTCCTAAAGTATACCATACAATATTTTCTGCCGTGTACTTTACATAGGACTCTTACTTAGGTGAGTTCTAGGTACATAGCGTAGGTATAGGTATGGACTATGCCCTCGTCCAAACTGTACCTAGGTATACTTAGAGATATAACGAGACATTCATTATGACTCAGTACCTAGCTACGCTCTCTAGATCTCAGCCTTAGTTTTCAATTAATAAATTGTTAGTCATTAATGTGGCCGGAACGCGCCCGAGTCGCGACTTCCTTTCGGCAGATTGCAGATCGCTCGATCCGATGGTATGCCATGGATTCGATTGCTCGGCCGGCCGAGGCATTCAAAGTGAACTGAAATAACATGTCCACAATGACCGAGCGTTTGCGAACTCACCCACGCATCTCCGAAAGCTTGGAAACTATTTGGGACTACCTTATTGGGAACTAAGTATATTTGGACTATAGGGTATTAAATAGGTAAGGGCTAAGGGGATTCAAAATTTGATAGGTAGGTACCATGAGTAGGTATTGCTATAAAGTATAATAGTTCCTAGAGGCAAAAATTCTAGTCCTAATTATACAGGGTTACAGGAAAAGAGGACACGATCCCGTTAAGTGGTTATAGTACAGGACATTAGCTATCAAACGACCCCTAAAGTGCTTATGCGAAAGTGTATCGTTTTCGAGTAATTCATTTTTTTATTTTTTTCTTGGTAAAAGGGTGTCTGCCACTTTAAAAATTGATAAAAAAAGGAACAATGTATTTCAGCAGTTTTTTTAATTTCTTGCTAGTACATATCCTTGTTAATAATAAACAGTTATAAAACTAAAAAAATCTTAAAGCATTTTAAAATTACAGCCCAAAAACTGTACAAGTTTTCGATTTTTAAATTTAATTCTTTGAATAACTTGCAAATTTTCTGTAAAAATTACTATGGCACTTATCCTGCGGATTATTTTAAAAACATCTACGTTTCGTTAGCTATCCATTGGTACATAAAAATTACAAAAAAAATCATAAAATCAAGAAAAATTACACAACAAAGAGACCAGGTAGAAAATTCTAACAAATGCTATTGCCAAAGAATTCAATCAGAATCTATGTAAAAACGAGTTTAATGCAAAATGGTTAAAGATTATTTTTAATGAGGTCAAAAGGTAATATAAAATCAGCCAAGTGCGAGTCGACACGAAGGGTTCCGTACCTTCGTACAAGAAATAAAATTTTTTTTTAATTTTTATGGCGGCCATTTCGTAATTTTTAGTATTTGTTGTTATAGCGGCCATAAAAATACACATTTTGTGAAAATTTCATGTTCGTTCGTCCGTCCCTCCGTCTGTCCGGCCGTCCGTTTGTCTGTCAGTGGACTGTATCTCGTGAACCCTAATACGTAGAGACTTGAAATTTTTACAGAATGTGTATTTTTATTGCCGCTATAACAATAAATACTAAAAATTACAAAATGGCCGCCATATAAATTGAAAAAATTAAAAAGTGTTATTTTTTGTACGATGGTACGGAACCCTTCGTGTGCGAGCCCGACTCGCACTTGACTGATTTTATATTACCTTTTGACCTCATTAAAAATAATCTTTAACCATTTTGCATTAAACTCGTTTTTACATAGATTCTGATTGAATTCTTTGGCAATAGCATTTGTTAGAATTTTCTACCTGGTCTCTTTGTTGTGTAATTTTTTCTTGATTATATGATTTTTTTTTTGTAATTTTTATGTACCAATGGATAGCTAACGAAACGTAGATGTTTTTAAAATAATCCGCAGGATAAGTGCCATAGTAATTTTTACAGAAAATTTGCAAGTTATTCAAAGAATTAAATTTAAAAATCAAAAACTTGTACAGTTTTTGGGCTGTAATTTTAAAATGCTTTAAGATTTTTTTAGTTTTATAACTGTTTATTATTAACAAGGATATGTACTAGCAAGAAATAAAAAAAAACTGCTGAAATACATTGTTCCTTTTTTTATTAATTTTTAAAGTGGCAAACACCCTTTTACCAAGAAAAAAATAAAAAAATGAATAACTCGAAAACGATACACTTTCGCATAAGCACTTTAGGGGTCGTTTGATAGCTAATGTCCTGTACTATAACCCCTTAACGGGATCGTGTCCTATTTTCTTGTAACCCTGTATACTTACTTAAGTATTTAAATCCTAGGTAGGTACAGTTTATTTCGTAAATAACTGCGTATACTTAAATTATTATGTTTATGAATTACAACTCATAATTAAAAAGACGACCTAGGTTAGGGATTTTATTTTAAAGCTGTTTTAGGTAGGTACCTACTACTTACTCAATTATGATAATTCTTGAAAAAATTAATAAAGCCCACCGCTTATCTTTATAGACATTTAAAGTTATTCATGGCAATCGCTAAATGTGTTGCTGATCGCAAATCTCGAGAACAGCTGAACCGATTTCGCTAATTCTTTTTTTATAATATTCCTTGAAGTACGAGGATGGTTCTTACGGAGAGAAAAATTTTAAAAATTTGAATCGACTGTTAGGCGGTACGAAGTTCGCCGGGGCAGCTAGTTTGTCATAAAAATTACCTCATCTATTTGTTCTGTCGGTTTACTGTTGCCTACCGCGTTTAAAATATTTGCTTTCGATTTTGAACAGGAATTGCGTACCTATAAGTAGAAATTAACCTGACATAGTCCATAATTTACACAGTGAATACAAATCAGTAAAAGTTGAAAACCGCTGCGCAATGCGATTAATTAGGATCGCACCCGGCAAAACACCTCAAAGTAGGCATTAGGTAACAAATATGAGGAATAAACTGAATAGAGTTAAAAGCAGAGCAGCATTGCTCTCCATGCATTCTTCAAGTACAAAGCAGCGTGCAGCGGTCTCCTATTTCGAATGCCTGAAGGTAGGTACCTACCTTGACCATAAAAAAATAAAGTATAGGTACCTACTTACCCTGATCGGACAGCTTCGAAGATCAGTTGATGGAAGTCAGAATGGTGACTCATGTTGGTGGTGATGCGCGGCTGGGCGGTGGGTGCGTCGGGCGACATAGGCGAGCAGGGCGGCAGGGCCTCCTCCGCAGCCATGGTGCAGGGGGGCGGCTGCGGCAGCGCCCACACGCCGCGCGCCGCCCCCGGACTTGGGTATACCTGGCGTATCAAGTCAAGTTTGGTCGATCGCCTTACAAACTTTTGTTTTTGATCGGTCGATACTTCAGTCTATTGCTTAAAAGATAAATTATCAACATCATCAATCCAGCGCCAATTCACTACTGAGAACGGCTTTCCTTTCAGAATGAGAACGCTTTGGCCATAGTCCATAACGCCGGCCAAGTGAGGATTGGCAGACTTCACATATTTTTAGAACATTGTAGAGAACTCTCATGGATGCAGATTGCAGGTTTCCTCACAATGTTTTCCTTCACCGTTAAACCAAATGATATTTAATTGCACATATACTTCGAAAAGTTAGTTTCGTGCCCGGGATCGATCCCTAGATTATCAGGGACCTGGACCCTGGACAGTGGGTATAAAAGCTCCCCGTCATTTGAATTAATTCTTATTCTTATTTGCGCTTCTGCAGAGGGAACCTCTCGAACATTGAGCGTGAATGTGAGGTTTATAATAAACTAGGTAAACACCTTTTAAGTTTTAGTCTAATGGGACATTGCTTAACAATGCTACCGGTACGATTAGCAATTGTACGATTTTGCGTTTCGGTATGTACCTACGTGGCCACGTGAACAGATTATAAACTGCCATAGCTAATCTTAATATAAGTACTTAAGTAATTATGTGCTTTAATTACTTAAGGACGATTTACTTGCAGAAATCCGCATTGCAGTGATATTAGAGATTGCGGTAGTCAACATTAACAGCAGTAGGTACCTACCTACTAGGTACTAGGTACGGGGTGCCAGCCAGGTAACCTCCCAGTGTGCCTGGGTGCTGCTGGTCCCTTTTGGATGCATACATGTGGATGTAAATTCCCCAGCGTTAAAAAAAAGTACTAGGTGAAAAAAAAGGTGCTTGTTTACTTCCTGCTCCTTTATAGGGTTCCGTACCCGAAGGCTGCCAACGGGACTCTATATTACTAAGACTCCGCTGTCCGTCTGTCTGTCAGTGGGCTGTATCTCGCGAACCGTAATAGAGTGTTGAAAATGTCACAGAATGTGTAGTTATTTCTATTGCCGTTACAACAACAAATTTTAAAAATTTAATGGCTGCCACGAACATTTAAAAAAATTAAATAGTGTTATTTCTTGTACCATGGTACGGAACCCTTCGTGTGCGGGTGCGACTTGCACTAGACCGATTTTTGAGACATGTAATAGGTATTATTATTACCAGTGCAAATAGTATAGGATCACCTACCTTGCTATTCACGGCGAGGCCGACGCCTCCCGCCACTGCAGAAGTCTCACTCTCCGCCACCGCCACTTCACACACACAAAATACTCCTTGAACTAAACAAATACACTGTTATATCTTTTTCTCAATTTATAATTTACAAGAACGAACGCAACTGCAAAGTCGCTGCAGCGATCTTCAAGCGATATTGATTATAATATCAAAATACAGAGCATGCGCCTAGATAACGTTGCGAAGTTTGCTTATTTTGGTAGGGTAGGTACTTATAAGTAGTATAGGCACTACTAAATAATTTATAATTCTACTACGAACTGACAACAAATTCAAAGTTACGATAGGTAGTTGGGTTTCTAGGGTTCGTTGATCTGTCCGTTTGTCACAGTTTCAGTAACTACGTATAGGTAGGTATATATGTAGGTAGGTATGTGGTAGGTACCCAGTAGTTACCCACTAATGCTATCGACTGGAATACTAAAGTTTTAAAATAATGTTTGCCCAACTTTATAGCAAATGACAAATTACTGAAACAAGTATTTGTTAAAGACTGACGGACAGACGAACGTCGTACCATAACGGTTTCTTTTTACCGCCTTAATACGGAACCTTAAAAATGAGCTTAGAACAAATATTTCAACTAGGGTAAGCAGTGCTCTTATGCCTCTGTGATGTACATGCACTTCTGAAGATCCGATGCAATGTAATCGTTAGAGCGATCACGCACTCATCCGATCCGAATCCGTGAAAATACGGATATAAAAAATATCTACGTCTTGTCATAAATTACCATACAAATAGTTCTAGGACTACTTCGGAACATATTTTCACGGACTCGAATGGGATGAGTGCGTAACCCTTACGATCGAATTACTTACATAAAACTACCTAATGTTAAAAACTATCATCATTACGGTCGTCAACCGGTAGACGTCCTCAGTTAGTTATAGGTCTTTTGTATAGGGACTTTCATACGCCAATGTCTTGCGCCGCACGAATCCAGCTGCTCCCTGCGACTCTTGCCTGATCTCGTCTCCCCACCTAGTGGGGATCTGCCAGCGCTGCGCTTTTCTTGGGACCCCAATGTCTAACACGTCAACTTCTACCGAATGCTATTATAATAAATATTAACTACCTACTTCTTAATTTATTCAGAAAAAACTTGGTCTTATTGCCAGCAACATCCGACAGAATAGGTATTTTAAAAAACCTCTGTACTATAAATCATATTATCATGTAATTGTAGGTTTAGCACAATGATAGCGCATGACTGTGTATCCTCCTATAAAAGTGCATGCCCAATTATTATCTAAGTGGGTTAATCTAATAAAAATACTCATAGTCATACCTAGTTGAGCGTGGGACACAAATAAGTATAACGAGTATAGGCTAAAAGTAAAATATGACATCTTTACAAATATTTTTATTTATCAAGTCTTTCCAATAGTAATGAAACTATACTATGGTTTTATGTTCATTATACGGGGAAGCAGGCTCAACCATGTTAATTTACGTGTGCAACTGTTTATAGGTATTTAGAATGACCTTGTTTAGATCATGTTATTAACTACCATTTACCCACGACTTGATGTAACGTCAGGATAATAATATAATTTACAGCATATGGCACACCAGGATAATGCAGCTATCTATCAGTGAAATAATTTTTGGAATCGGATCGTTAGGTCATCCTACATAAGGAACTCACAAACTAACAAAACCTCTATATTAGTATAGATTTAAAAATGTTTAATTATCATACCAACAATATAAAACTTAATGGATAGGTACTTATGTACTTATAAGTATTTATAAAAATGATTTTGTAAACTTGTGATCCACATTTCTAACATGCAATCTGCATACACAACACAACATAAGAAATGTGTTGCATGTAGAAAGTGAAATTGTTCTTATTAATGTTTTTTCATGACACAGTAAGTAGTAATTGGTATAGTATTTATTTATTTTATTTTTATTTTAACTTAAAAATCTGTATTTGTTCCATCCTGAACAATATTATAAAGGCGAAAGTTTGTATGTGTGTGTGTGTATGTTTGTTACTCCTTCACGCAAAAACTACTGGACGGATTTGGCTGAAATTTGGAATGGAGATAGACTATACCCTCGATTAGCACATAGGCTACTTTTTATCCCGGAAAATTAACGAATTCCCACGGGATTTTGGAAAACTTAAATCCACGCGGACGAAGTCGCGGGCATCAGCTAGTGGAGAATAATGCTTTTAATCTCAATCTCCAGCCAGCAGGATATTTTGTTTTATAGCCTTTTATATGGCTGAGGAGCTCCAAATTTTCCTCTGATCTTTGGTCAATGTGTTTTCAATAAAAAAAATTTTAGTTTTGAAAATAGTTTTCTATTTTAAAGAAGTCCACTGGCTAGGCTGAGTGTTCTAAAAAGCCAATTATTATTTATTTTGTATAGTTCTTGCATTTCACGAAGGCCACTGACTCATGCTTGTGTTTAAGTCGTATCGGTATACGTAAGGTATACTAAATGTGTGTGTTTGACAGCGCTTGCTCGCGACTGATTGGTCCGACATGCACGCACACTTACGCAATGACCATGTAAACGACGTGGTACAAGTAAAGTTCAGTAGCCTTCGAGAATGGCAAGAATTGTAAGTGTAATAAAGTTTTTTTTTTCTAAAATGATTGACCGAAAATGGAACTAAAATTTTAATTAATTTTGAGCTATTTACATTAAAAATATCTCAATGGCTGGAATCAATTTTATATCTTACTAGCTGATCCCCGCGGCTTCGCCCGCGTAGATTTAGGTTTTTAAAGATCCCGTATAGCCTATGTCACTCAGGAATAATGTAGCTTTCTACTGGTGAAAGAATTTTTAAAATCGGTTCAGTAGTTCTAAAGATTACCCCCTACAAACAAACTTAACGACATTACCTCTTTATATAATACAACGGGCCGTGCAGCAGAAATCGTAATATTTTAATTTCGCCATAACTTCAAAACCAAACGTCCAATTTCAATCATTCAAAGACCAAATATTATCTCCATAAACTGTTCTTAGTGATGAAATCATTTATTTTGATAAGGATTAATAGCATGAGTAAAATAAACGCGTTTAAATGTAGTCCAAAAAAAATTCAAGATTTTTAAATAAAAAAATGGTTGCTGTGCCTCACTCGACATAGATGGGTATAGTGTGTCGCGGACTTTTTTGTAGATATTTATAAGATCTACAATTAATTAGAACATTTTATGGTTCTATCTTTTATAGTTTAGGCAGCGTACGCAAAATAAGTAACTTTTCTGGTTGATTTTTTACACCTTGTGTCCGAAAAACCCAAATATCTTACGGAACCCTATTTTTTTCCAAAATAAAATATAGCCTATGTTACTCGTGGATAATGTAGCTTTCGAATGGTGAAAGAATTTTTAAAATCGGTCCAGTAGTTTTTGAGCCTATTCAGTACAAACAAACAAACAAAGTTTTCCTCTTTATAATATTATTATATATTATATATTATATAGTGTAGACTAGCTTATGCTCGCGACTTCTGGACTACACAAAATTTCGAACCCCTATTTCACACCCTCAAGAGTTGAATTTTCAAAAACCCTTTTTTAGCGGGTGCCTATGTCATAATAGCTATCTGCATGCCAAATTTCAGCACGATCTGTCCAGTAGTTTGAGCTGTGCATTGATAGATCAGTCAGTCAGTCACCTTTTCCTTTTATATATTTAGATTTCTTATTTTATTTTCCATGGAACAAATTCATTTTTATTAAATTAAATCTGGTAGAACAAATCTGCAACTATTTACGTGACCTAACCACATTATCTTAAAATGTGGGGTCCCGCTGCGTATATTAAAATGTTGTATTGATATTTTTATTTATTTAAAAATATCAGATATGTTATGTTTACAAAATCACGTGCAACTGATGGCAGTCTAACCTGAGTGCAGAAAAGAAACCCAGGACAAGAAAAAGCCATGTTTCAACCAGTTATTGTTGTCAACAACTTTGACAACAATAACTGGGCACAATTTTCTTATCACTTCAGTAAGCTTCAGAAGCTATGTGTATGTCAAAATAATTTTGAAATAACATAAGGAAATATTCTAAGGAAATCTAGCAAACTTAAAATTGCAAATAAGTTATGAAAACACATTTTTAAAATTGTGAAAATGAATTTTAATTCAGCAAATTTTATACTAAATGTATAAATATGATAAAATCTAGATTTTGTTTTCACTACCTAAATAGACATCATGTTATAAAAAGTGTACAACTAAAACTAGTAGCTGATTAAACATCTCCATGTGGCTTATATTATTAGTAAGATCTTGTAAAAGCACATTATAATGGTATTATATTATACTTAAATAATAGATAAAAATAATAATCAAAGCACATAGCTCACAACTGATGTTGAACTTCCAAACAACAATCATCTTCAATACAAATCTTAAACGTCTAGTAAACTTGAAACATTTAACGAGCAAACTGAATAAATTATTATTCATAATAAGAAACAAACTTAACAATATTGATAGCTCAAAGTAATATAATCTTTTAACAAAGGTTGACCGACAGCACTTAAGGTAATGTTGTATATAGGATTACGTCTCAGCACTATTTCAATACAATTTGATAATTGATGTGTATCAATGAAAAAGAAGTCATTTTTGTCTATTCATTACTGTACTGATATTGTAAAGAGAGTTAGGACAGCTGTTACAACATTATCTCTTTTGTGTCTTGAAACTTACAGACAGCGGCTGGCCCTGGAGTACATAGCCATTCAATGCCTGTATTGCCATCGCTGCCTGGTCATAATTCCTCATTGTCACAAATCCAAAACCTTTGCTCTTGTTAGTCTGATGATCTTTGATTATCTTAACTGATACAATAGCACCATAGGGACCGAACAGTTGCCATAAAGTCAATTCTTCTACTTCAGGAGCAATATTATAAATATATATCGACCATGTGCTGGGGGAATTGTGATCTCCTATAGCACCCACATGATTGATCCATTGATAAGGCTTTACGAGGGAATTCTTAGAAAAATTGTTGTTATTGTTTTTATGTCTGTTAGGATTACTCTTATTGGCATACTTAACAGTAAGTGGGTGTAGAAAACCGGGAGGAGTGGTGCCATTCACGTTGTGAATTGCTCTCTCTGCTTCATACTGGTGCTCGTATAGCACGAAGGCTATGCCTGAGGCGATGCGGGAATTCACTATTTTACCGAATTGTGCGAATAGTCCATGTAAGTCTTGCAACGTCAGTTCATTAGGCAGGTTACATACGTAGAGGTTCCAGTCGGCTTCCGGTTTCGTGGGCGGCTTCAACTCGGGATTGAGCAAAGCGTGTGAGACCTTTAGTGTTTTGTTCTGCATTAGCAGTCCATTGAAAGCTTTCCGTGCTTTCACGGCATCTTCTGGACGAGCGTACTCCACGAAACCGTACCCTCTGTTCGATATCAATTTACAACTTTCTAATTTACCCATGGTTGAGAATAGTGAGAACATCATATCCTGCGTCATAACTTCGGGAATATAATTGACGATAAGCTTCGTAGGTGATTCGTCAGGCCCAAATTCATTATTTCCATGACAATTACCGTCTTGACACGATTCCGACATTTTTTAATTGTTGTCTAAGAATGACATTTCGTTCACAATGTTGCCCATGCTGGTATTTCGTTCAAAAACTATAATAGATAATAATATTTTTTATATTTAGTGCAGAAGAGATGGGTAACATTAGCTTATAAGCAGGAGTTTTAGGATATCATAAACTTGTGATAAACTTAGTGACCATAGACCATACTAGTGGCAACCCCAAGGCAAGTTTTTCTAAATCGATGGTTTTTTTACAAGTGCGACCGATTAGAGCCGAAATTAAATATTTTGATTTCACTTTGAAATGCTACCTGTATGCATGTGTATACATGCTTTGCTACTAACTGTAACTAGATATCTGTACTTTAATGCTGCGTTGCGTGGATATGTACAGATATGTACCTACTCTGTGTGACGTCAAAGAGTATAATGGTACCTATATAATCACTACGTGGTGGCGTGACGCGTCACGTGATAACGATGACTATGGCGGCGCGCACATGAGTTTGCGACAAACAACATTAATATAGTACGCGACCTTAGAGTCTTTAATACGCGACAGTTCGAGATGAAAATCGGGGTGGGCACACCCCACACACCCGCGCTAGCCCGGTGCGGGATAGAGTACTTTAGTCGGTGTTTGGCTTGCACAGAGTACTTGTTGGCTTGCATCCAGATGACATCACGACAAAATTGCAAGCAAGGAAACATCTGTCCACAAGCTTGCCAGTGCTTGTAGTTTGTTACAAACATGTGGGGTACACCATTACATTTTAAACAATCAAAGAGTATATCTATGGTAAAATTACCCCCTCATGTGGGTAAATCGTAAATCCCCTATTTAATAAATAGAATAGGAATAAAGGTTCCTTAAATGAATCACTAAATGTGTTGCTCATCGCAAATCTCGAGAACAGCTAAACCGATTTCGCTAATTCTTTTTTTATAATATTCCTGGAAGTACGAGGATGGTTCTTACGGAGAGAAAAATTTAAAAATTTGAATCGACTGTTAGGCGGAACGAAGTTCGCCAGGGCAGCTAGTTATATATGAATTCATGTTTACCATCACCGTCGCGCGGCGCTACGTTTATAGAGTCGGGAATCAGGCCTGCTCCAGAAGAGTCCTCCATCCATTTTTATCATTCACGCTCGTTCTCTAACTTCTTACACCAATCTGTTTTACGTCTTGTTTAACCCCATCTAACAATAGACTGTGTGCAAAATGAGCATCACCCGCAAATAAACTGATGTCGTTGCCGATGATCATCAGTTTCTTTGGCGGCTGATGCTTGCCTATAAGTATAGTCCGCGACGGCAATCGGGAAGGGAACGTCCCGCACGTCACCTGGGCGAGCGCGGGTCTGCGAGGCGTCCCCCTGTCTCATACCCCGATTGCCATCTCAACCTGTCGTATTCCATAGGTATGTAGTACGTTTCAAGCCAGCCAGCCCCTTGGCCTTCATGCCTGAGAGTCCTCCATTCTGTTCTCAAAGATGTATGAAGTCTTGAATCCGCACTTGGTCAGTATAGTGGACTGTGGCCTTCAAATTAAGAGGAGCCTCGTGCTCAGTAGTGGACCGGCGATAATATTACTAAAATTTAATCGACTTGTGATTACTACATTTTGTTTGGTTTTATTAATAAATTACTTATTATCACACGACAAGTGGTCCCAGCACGCTACTTGTTATTTGTAGAAAGAACATAGGCATGGGATTACCTGAATGTTTTATGAAGTGTCTAGAAATGGGACCTATGCAAAACTTAGTAATTTAATTAGTTAGTTTTTTATACAAAATTAGTTTGTAAGACTTTATCGTAGATTAAATTATTAAATTAATAAATTATTATTTGGTTAAATTCATATCCGGTGCTGGTTATAATGACAAAACATTACCAGAGTTGCCACTCTAGAAAAAGTCACCTTTAAAATAGGTATTTCGTTATTATAAGTAATAAATAAAACTGTTTATAAATCAATGCTTACAAACTATATTTATTATTGTGCTAACTATTACCCGCAGCTTCGCCCCCACTGGCTCAAGGAAAGAATAATTATTGAGGGTTTGTTACAACAATTTTTGATGTAATAGTTGGTTTGTAATGGTTGGTTAATGGGAACAGTTTATTTGTCTGCGCTTAAACTGGCTTTGCGGCTCTAGGCTCTAGTGTAACTATACTCATGCAAAAAATTACATCAATCCGTAGTTCCGTTTCGCATTTATAATATTATGGTTAGGTATATTCCGTAAATGCATCATCGTAATTTTACCAGAACATCTCTACACAATGTCCGATACAAAACTATAGTGCATACCTAGACTTGTTAGATACCAAACCATCGCACTTACATCCGCGCTATTTACAGTAGGTACGCTACAGAAATAATGTACATCAACCTTTAGAATGAGATTTCGGTTTTGTGGAGCGTTTTTTTCTGTCACTCATACCTATGTGACGTTTTGTCAGTCTTACGACAGAGGCGATGCTCTACAAACCGCTACCTCTTTCTAAAGGTCGATGTACATTATTTTCTGCCGCGTAGGTACTGTATATTAGTGTTGAGTTTACTGGACGTCTAAAAGTTGAATATTTTCTTTTCTTATACTTATAGAGCATATCCAAGAGCTATTTAAACAACTTATAAATTTTAAGTCGTAATTAAAATAAAATTAATGGCAACACTTATTGCCATTGCCATCTTGACAAGTATTTATAATCGCTGTTGTTTTAAATGAGGGTTTATATTAAAAGCAGAATAAATGAAAAAGGTTTTATATCTGATTTTTAATAAAAGAATAAAAACTTTTGATTTTTAATAGATTATTGGAATGTCATCTGAACATAGAGATAGCATATGCATCTGAATGAGATAAAACCTTAAAGGATAAAACATGGTAAAGATTGGGTTAAAAGGAATTTATACTTACAAATTAAGTAACAACTTCAAGACTTGTATTTCAGTTTCTAGTTTATCTTTAATCACAAGCTTCCTCTCTGGTCTATATGTACTCGTGTGTTTTGGCTCTATCAAAATATGAGAGCCTTACTCCGGATTGGTTGCATATTGCCTTTCTAGAAGAGGTAGTTACCAACTATCCGTGATTCATAGGGATCTTGGTTCCATTGTCAAATCAGAACTGTTTACGTGATAACAACTAAACTATAATCACAGACTAGTACATCATGTTAAATACTGAAAGAGATCTTTCATAGACAATGCTAATGCCAATGGCAGTTGCAAATGTCACTTGTCTTTTTTTTTTTTTTTTTTTTTTAATTTATTTTACGGCCCTGGATAACAGTCCTTTAAGGCCTTTCAAAAATTTACAAATTCTAAAAATACAAAATTGCTTATAACTAATTAGTCTAACGTTTTTACACTTTATTTATAGTATTACTTATATAATTAAAAATAGACTTAAAATATGACGTTTTACACAACAAGTCCTTTACATGGCGGGGAAAATCAATTTTTTGTTTTTGTTCCATATTTATAGTGTTTAGATCACTGGCTAATATAAGTCTTTGTATGCCAAAAGCTGGACATTTGAGTATCATATGATTAACATCAGCCTCCTCATAATCACAATAGTTGCATTTTTTACTGTTTAGTATTTTTATTTTATTCAGGTGTGTTGGCACCAGACAGTGACCAAATCTCAGTCTATTCATTAATGATGTAAATTTTCTAGATTCACACTTCGTTTTGAAATACCATGGTTGTATTGGTATTTCCTTTTGAATTTCCGCATACCATTTTCCTTTATTTTTATTAGTCACATCCCACACTTCACTCCACAATTTCTTTTGTCTTATTTTAATTGTATTGCATAAATCCGTAAATGGCACCTTGATGCTACTTGAACAATCTTCATAAAAATTACTTTTTCTTGTAGCAGAATCAACGACTTCATTTCCTGTTATGCCTCTGTGGGAGGGTACCCAAACAAATTCTATATTAATTCCCCTTTGTTTTAAATTAAGTAGTACATTTTTAATTTGGAATATAATATAAACTAATTTATAATTACTAAAATTAAAATTATTTATAGCTAAAAGAACACTTTTCGAGTCTGTTATTAAAACATAGTTATTAATTTTAAACATTAATTCTTCTTTGATATATTCCAATGCCTTGAACAGGGCAACGCATTCAGCAGTAAACACACTGCAGTCAGTTTAATTTATATGATCTACATTTTTTTAACTGTGAATCATAGAAAGCAGAACTTACAAAGTTCTCATTTTTAGAACCATCCGAATATATCCTATAATGATTTTTACAATTTTCTTCAATGAACAATAGGAAGTCTAAATTGGATTTAATATCAGTGATGTGTATTCTATTTCCGAGGTTTATTACATCATAGTGGCAATCATACATAGGCCAAACGTCATTCACATTTATCTTACTAGCAATACTATGCATATAAGTCATAATCATTGACATAGTAGGTCCTTTACCGGAAAGAAGTGCTTCCGCTGTAGGTTGTAGAGTTTCAATTGATGCTTCAGTAACTTTTAATAAATCCTGTGGAAGTAATAATTTGTTTACCAAGTTGGAGTTAGCGAATAGTTGCTTCAAACAAAACTTTTCAGCCAAATAAACACGTCTCACCGGCAAAGGAGGGATACATGTTTCTACTTCCATTGAATTAATAGGTGTAGACCGCATTGCTCCACTTATTATTCTCAAACCTATATTTTGAATGACATCCAATTTTTTCAACAACGATGGATTAGTTTGCATATACGCAAGACAGCTATAATCAAAATGACTTCTAACCATACTATTGTACAACAAAGTCAGAACTTTGGGATCTGAACCCCAAAATGTACCAGCTAAACATCTAATAAGATTAATGCTTTTTAATGCATTTTTACAAATGTAGTTAATGTGAGCATCGAATTTTAGTTTTGTATCAAAAATTACTCCTAAGAACTTCTTATTTCTTACAATTGGAACATCTAAGTTATTATATTTAATGTTTACATCTACTGGTCCACCAAATACCATGCATGAACTTTTAGAGGTATTAATACTTAATTTTAAAGTGTTTTGGTAATAATTTTGCACCTGAGTCAATGCTGAATTAACATTATTTACAGCTATTTCTACATTTTTATTTACACTATATAATAACAAGTCATCTGCAAATTGTAAAATTTTAACATCCTTTGTTGTTACATATTTCTCAATTTGAGAGGTATATAAATTGTATAAAATTGGAGATAATGATGCACCTTGCATAAGGCCTTTACTTGTTGAGTTAGGTCCATGAAGTATATTATTATACTTAACATAAAACTTTCTGTTATTTAAAAAATTTGATAGCCATTTTAACATTTTTCCAGGAATGCCAATTTCATGAAGAGAAGTAATAATCTGGTTTAAATCAACATTATCATAAGCACCTTCTATATCCAAAAATACACATACTGCAGCATCTTTTGATAACTTACAGCTTCTTAAATCCGATACAAATGATGTCAAACTCTCATTAGCACTTCTTCCTTTTCGGAAACCGTATTGGAATGTTGGTAATAATTTATTTTTTTCTGTAAAATAATCTAATCTCAGTTTTAGCATTTGTTCAAATAATTTTCCTATGCATGATGTTAGTGATATTGGTCTGTATGAATTACAATCAGATGAAGATTTATCAGGTTTTAAAATCGGTACTATACATTGGATCTTCCAACTCTCTGGAACACATTGATTATCCCATAGCCTATTAAATATATCAAGTAAAGCTAATTGACCTAATTTATGCAATTTTTTAATCATTATATATGGAATGTTATCTAAGCCGGGTGTAGAGTTTTTTCTTGATTTAAGTGCTATATTAAATTCTGCAAAAGTGAAAGGCTTTAAAAGTAACATATGCTTGTCAGAATCATTATTAAATTCGAAAACAGAGGTATTTAACGTTGTGTTATTGTTATCATGTTTAAATTTTGAAATAAAATCGGGAATCCATACATCATTTTTATGCTGTGGTGGGTTTTTAATACGCTTGTAGGCGCGCTAGACACGTACATCAGAAATAGGAAGGAGAATGACCGATAATTATTATTATTAATCCTCAGCCGACATCAGAACGTATCAGAACGTAGTAATTAACCACTAGGTACTTTAATCAATGATCTTTACAATTAGTTCTCAGCACTTTAAACAACCTATTGGATGAGTCGGGATTTACTTTCTTAAAATGAACCAGGCCGCATATGTGAACTAACGATATTCTTGTGTTATCAAATTACATGGACTATCCTCAATTATTATCATGGAAACTCTCACGTATAGCACAGGGAAACTATCAACGCAAGGTAACGAGGTAAACCTAACCTAACCCTACCTAGGTCGCCTCCAACCACCCCTCACAGCGACCCCTCACCTCACTCTAACCTAATCTCAACATCATCATCATCATCATCATCATCATAGCATCATCGCATCATGTGATTAGGGCACAATTGCTATTGCAACCTCTGAATCAAATCACTAGCCATTTCTTTATCTGATCATCTAAAGACAATCTACCACTGGTTCGGAATGCTACAGCCTACCGCGAGAAGAGCCAGCAAGAAACTCGCGTGGCGACTAGCTCAATCATCAATCTCAACTTCATGAACACTCTTAAATTAATCATTGCATTGACACTCACTATCTAAACCAGATCATATTATTGACTCCTCTTTACTAACTCGCAATATCACAATAGCTCTACCTTATCCACTCTATGCGCGTCTACATACCGAATGCCATAGCATCGTGCGCTACAGCGCCTCGAACCCTATTCATCCAGGTATGCAATCGCCACACTATACCTACGCGAATCCCACTCAAGAGATCGCCAGCTCGTGCCCGGTTTCCTCGAAACCACCAGAATGCAAGCTATTCGATCTAATGGGAAACTCATTGTCTGATTACCCTACCTCTTGTGTAGGGTAGTGTCTACCCTACACAAGAGTCATCAATGATTCTTAACCAAACGGGTTATACGTTTCTAAAGCGGGTACTATCAAAGTTAACTGCAAATTACTATCACACTAAACTATCACTTTAAACTAATTATTATCTCAACTGCCGGTATATCTCCAATTACACTCTAAATTACTAGCGTTTGCAGAAATAACCTTAACGGATGTCATTATAATAATCTATCCACTGAGCCAACCGTTAACTCACGAATTACTCTAATATTCACCAATATAATTAATATTCCATATTCGTCTAACAACTACGCGAACATTATTAATAGTGCTTTGCAGACAAAGTCACCGGATAGCATTAAAGGTTAGAATTACTTTAAGGTTACGATTTAACACAAACATTCTACATTATCACAATCACAGAATTAAATATCACGATCATTATTATTCACGCTAATAGCTACCTATCTCGAATTACCGAAGCTAATCTGAATTCTAATAAAAAGGCTAGAGTGAATTCTGAATCAGACAACCTACGCGTGTCTGTCAAAATCCAACTCTGCCGGCTAATCCAAGATGGCTTCTTTTCACAGAGTAAAGCTTCCTTCATGCAACGTTTCTTTTCACGGAATCTATGACAGTAAAACCTATTATAACATTGACACGCCTACACGGCCATTCTGACATGCGACCGTCCACGGGAGCTAGTAAGTATCAAGCACAAACAATTTCCAATCGTCAGAACATCCGCTCGTCCATCCTGACGATCAACACAAGCACAAAAACTACATATTATAAAGCATGCATAACACAACCAAAGCATGTCACAACCAAATTACTTCGGAACCATAGCATGTCACCAACAAAAGCGTGCAACCTGGACAAGACGAGCACATCTCTTCAAGCAACCCATAAGAATCTGGCACGGACGACACTGTCCATTCATCCAACACATCTGGAGCAAGCGCGTGCATCCCTTCAACCGACCTCTTCAGGTGCGGCCCGAACGATACACCTCAACCAGGGTCGAACATCATCTGGACTGAGCGAGTGCATCCCTCCAGCCAGGCTAGACTCCACAACATCTGGAAGAAGTGTGTCCCCTCAACCAACTCTTGCGAGTCTGGCCCGGACGACACTCCCTTACCAGGATAGACTCCACAACATCTGGAAGAAGTGTGTCCCCTCAACCAACTCTTGCGAGTCTGGCCCGGACGACACTCCCTTACCAGGATAGACTCCACATCTGGAAGAAGTGTGTCCCCTCAACCAACTCTTGCGAGTCTGGCCCGGACGACACTCTTACCAGGATAAACTCACACCATCTGGAAGAAGTGTGTCCCCTCAACCAACTCTTACGAGTCTGGCCCGGACGACACTCCCACCAGGATAAACTCCATAACATCTGGAAGGACACTTCCTTACCAGGATAGACTCATAACATCTGGAAGGACACTTCCTTACCAGGATAGACTCATGAACTTACTATAACATAACATCTGCAAGCAGTGTGTTCCTTTAACCAAGTCCCACAACACACAAGCACACACATGGACCGAGAGTCCCTGATGTTTCACAATTTAAAGGTCATCCATTTAGTCATGATCTCAATGTCACATCTGTCCATTACGTCAACTAACAACATACTGAAGCGGACCGGACACATCCCGTCAGCGTCTCATCCATCAGTGTGGAATGTTGTAAGTTCACACGCTGCCACAAACGAAGTAATCTACAAGATCAATTCAGATTATTTCATTGATAATATGAAGTGAAACTGAAACATTTTCTGGGTAATAAATTAAGTAATTGCCACCAATACTTTCCAAAGTCCCATGGCTTAGGAGTGCAGCACTCTTGCAGCGTCAGGATTAAATAGTTGGATCCAAACATTTTTATGGTAACGTCTCGCGAACTTCCTCTACTAATTAAAAAAAAACTATGCAAATCGGTCAGAAACTTCGGAGAAATCGGTTTACAAAAACGCGCCGAATTGAGTACCTTCTCCTTTTGGAAAGCCGGTTAAAATTGCAAAACAAAAATGGCGGTGCAAGCTATCAGCTGTGAACTCGCTGTGAAGTCAAGTCGAACCCAAAATTCTGTCGACAGTTATAGGTCCAGGTAGAGAAATCGTCTGTCACTGTCACACACAGCATTCAGTTCGTTCGCTGACTCTCTCTTTTCACTTTTTAATGAAGGGGCAGCCACACGTGCACGCTTTCATCCCGAAGTAAGGCTGGCATTGTTAAATCCAGGTAGCTCCATATTTATTAATAACGTTGTTAATACTACGTTGGTCCTGGAAGTAACTAGTCCAAGTGTAGCTTAGGATAATGCTTGAAGTAAGCATTTTTTTTATTAATAAGGGTGTTAGAGTTTAGACTATTCACTTACCACCCAGTTCACCATCAAAGTCATAATCATTGTCATAGTCAAACTGTAGTTTGATCCGGAACATCGACCCGCAAAGGCCAGTCCCTCAATCAACTACACCACAGTCAACATTGTCATAGTCAAACCGTAGTCTGATTCAGAACATTGACTCGCATAGGCCAGTCCTGCGATCAACTACACCACACTTGCCAGTATTCCATACCAGATAGATACCAACATGCACTGCATCACGGGGTTTACACAAAGCATCATTTCACACACCATTTACTACTCTTCACGTTCAGAGGCAGTGAGAGTCCAATCCGAAATATTAAGGATCTTTTAACTCTCAGATAAAACCCCGAAATCTTTTTCTGCAACTTTTACAACAAAGCCTAATTGTGGGTATTAAAATTGGAAAACTTTTCTTCTTCTTTAAACAAATTAATATCATCTTTTCTCGTAACTTTATCCTTTTATAAACCAGGCTAATGTGGGCATTATTTGCAAAACTGTGGGCATAACTTTCAAAAATGTGGGCATGTGCTCATCCCACTTCTGATGTAGGCGCGCTAGACACGTACATCAGAAATAGGAAGGAGAATGACCGATAATTATTATTATTAATCCTCAGCCGACATCAGAACGTATCAGAACGTAGTAATTAACCACTAGGTACTTTAATCAATGATCTTTACAATTAGTTCTCAGCACTTTAAACAACCTATTGGATGAGTCGGGATTTACTTTCTTAAAATGAACCAGGCCGCATATGTGAACTAACGATATTCTTGTGTTATCAAATTACATGGACTATCCTCAATTATTATCATGGAAACTCTCACGTATAGCACAGGGAAACTATCAACGCAAGGTAACGAGGTAAACCTAACCTAACCCTACCTAGGTCGCCTCCAACCACCCCTCACAGCGACCCCTCACCTCACTCTAACCTAATCTCAACATCATCATCATCATCATCATCATCATAGCATCATCGCATCATGTGATTAGGGCACAATTGCTATTGCAACCTCTGAATCAAATCACTAGCCATTTCTTTATCTGATCATCTAAAGACAATCTACCACTGGTTCGGAATGCTACAGCCTACCGCGAGAAGAGCCAGCAAGAAACTCGCGTGGCGACTAGCTCAATCATCAATCTCAACTTCATGAACACTCTTAAATTAATCATTGCATTGACACTCACTATCTAAACCAGATCATATTATTGACTCCTCTTTACTAACTCGCAATATCACAATAGCTCTACCTTATCCACTCTATGCGCGTCTACATACCGAATGCCATAGCATCGTGCGCTACAGCGCCTCGAACCCTATTCATCCAGGTATGCAATCGCCACACTATACCTACGCGAATCCCACTCAAGAGATCGCCAGCTCGTGCCCGGTTTCCTCGAAACCACCAGAATGCAAGCTATTCGATCTAATGGGAAACTCATTGTCTGATTACCCTACCTCTTGTGTAGGGTAGTGTCTACCCTACACAAGAGTCATCAATGATTCTTAACCAAACGGGTTATACGTTTCTAAAGCGGGTACTATCAAAGTTAACTGCAAATTACTATCACACTAAACTATCACTTTAAACTAATTATTATCTCAACTGCCGGTATATCTCCAATTACACTCTAAATTACTAGCGTTTGCAGAAATAACCTTAACGGATGTCATTATAATAATCTATCCACTGAGCCAACCGTTAACTCACGAATTACTCTAATATTCACCAATATAATTAATATTCCATATTCGTCTAACAACTACGCGAACATTATTAATAGTGCTTTGCAGACAAAGTCACCGGATAGCATTAAAGGTTAGAATTACTTTAAGGTTACGATTTAACACAAACATTCTACATTATCACAATCACAGAATTAAATATCACGATCATTATTATTCACGCTAATAGCTACCTATCTCGAATTACCGAAGCTAATCTGAATTCTAATAAAAAGGCTAGAGTGAATTCTGAATCAGACAACCTACGCGTGTCTGTCAAAATCCAACTCTGCCGGCTAATCCAAGATGGCTTCTTTTCACAGAGTAAAGCTTCCTTCATGCAACGTTTCTTTTCACGGAATCTATGACAGTAAAACCTATTATAACATTGACACGCCTACACGCTTAAACATTTTCATATAATTCCATACTCGAGTAATAGGAGTATATCTATTGAATGTTGAACATAACTTGTACCAACTATTTTTCTTAGCATCCTTAATTATTAATTTTTTTTGTGCATCCAATTGTTTATAATTAATGTAATTTTCCATCAACCCATTTCTTTTATATAACTGTAAAGCTTCTCTCGAATTTTTAACAGCAACTTCACAGTTTTCATCCCACCAAGGAGCAGGAGTTTTAAAAAGTCTAGGACCTTCAATTTTTACATAAGGAACGAATTCTTTTCTAAGAGTATTTAAAACTTCACAGAACTTATCATAAGACTGTGAAGGATCTTTTTCATCAAAAGTTATACCTTTAAAGTATTCCTCTGATTTTGCATAATATTTGGTCCAATCTGCTTTATGAAATAGAAATTTCTCTACTTTGTCATTGACAGAATATTTAGATGGAACTAGGCTTAATTTTGTAAATGTTGGATAGTGGTAACTACCCAAAGGATCGTCACCCACTGACCATTCACATAGAGGTGCTAGTACAGGACTCACCCCTGTCACATCAATAGCAGAGCTATTTGCATTAGGTCTTTGTACTGTAGTAGATACACCTGTGTTTAACAGGCATAGGTCATGTTCATCAAAAATTTCAAACAATGTTTTGCCTCTTGAATTTGTACAACTGCACCCAAAAGCAATATGATGCGCGTTAAAATCTCCTGAGACTATACAAGGTTTTGGTAAGCTAGCAATAATATTTTTAAGTTTATTAATTCTACAATAATTGTTATTTTTAGGTGGACAATAAACACATAGAATCGACACGGAACCAATATTAGTTTCTAGAGAAATTGCTATGGACTGGACATCTTGATAAAATTGTGTTGGCAATATTTTATATTTTAATGTATTTTTTAATAAAATGCCTACTCCACCATGTTCATTATTTGCATTTTTTCCTACAAAATTATATCCTGAAAATCTAATAGGATTACTTGTATTTTTTTGCCAGGTCTCATTTAATAGCAAAATATCAATATTATGTTGTTCCAAAAATGTTTTAACCAAGGGTTTCTTATTGTTAATACTTTGGATATTATGCTGCACAATAGTTAGGTGAGAATCCATTATATTTTATTTAAATGTTCTAAAAATGTTTCTTTGATTTGATTAGTAGTCTTAATATTATTAGAGTTCCCTATTGTAACCAAAGTGTTTACTATGGCTCCTAAAAGCTTAGAGTTATTTACAATATCATTGTGTGAAATTTCTGTCTTTGTCTGTGTAGTTTGCTTAGGCTGTGAGTATGTAGTTTGGCTTTTTTGATATGTCTGAGGGCTCTGAGGCTTTGGGAGTGGAGGGAAACTCGCACTACTTATTTGAACTACTTTTGAGTAGGTTTCTTTTTTGTTCCTCTCCATTCTCGCTGCCTTTACAGGACACGTTTTTGATATTGCAAGATGCGCACCCCCACAATTGCTGCACTTCAGTGTATCCGTCGTGCAGTCCTTGTAATGGTGCTCACCCGCGCACCGTGAGCATATTTGCTGATTTTTACAAATTTTCCCATAATGGTTAAATTTCATACATTTAAAACATTGCATTAAAGGAGGAACATAAGTGAAAACTTTGTATCTCCAGTTGTCCAAATAAATGTACTGCGGTAGACTAGTACCGCTGAAAATTACACTGATAGTGGACAGAGGAATTAGCTCCTCTCCCACTTTTTTCAAAAATCTCTTTACACCTATTACTTCACTTTCCGAGGAGAGTTTATTGAATAGTTCCTGATTGCTAGATTCTTTTGGAATGAACCTAACCACCCCTACCCTTTCCACAGAGGACGCCGGGATGAACGCTCGAAGTTTATAAACTGAAAGGCACTCGTGCTTCAAAAAGTCATTAGCCGCTGTCGCTTGTTTGAAGACAAGCATAATTTTAGTAGCGTTTATGCGCCTACTTTCACTTACACCTTTTACTTGTTTAAAATATTTGGATACCACTAGGGGGTTTTGTTTCCTAGTTTGATATCTTCTGTGCTTTCTACGTATACAGGGAATTCTGAATTGGTACTAGTATCGCCGTACGCCCGGCGATACCCTGGTTTTATAAATGGTTTGTATTTTGCACCATCACTTTCAGAGGGTTTCTCCTTTTGCATTTTCTTCCTCTTTTTGCCCGCTGCTGGTTCCAAATCACCGCCGTCACTATCTGACGGCATTGTACCACAGTTTAACGAAAACTATTTACAAAATAATGTACTATTTACACTCAAAAACTATATTTTTAACAATTTTCAATTAAAAAGCGCGCTTCGCGTTTCCCGCCAAAAACGCAAGTCCCTTGATATTTTTTTTTTTTTTTTTTTTTTTTTTTAATTTATTTTACGGCCCTGGATAACAGTCCTTTAAGGCCTTTCAAAAATTTACAAATTCTAAAAATACAAAATTGCTTATAACTAATTAGTCTAACGTTTTTACACTTTATTTATAGTATTACTTATATAATTAAAAATAGACTTAAAATATGACGTTTTACACAACAAGTCCTTTACATGGCGGGGAAAATCAATTTTTTGTTTTTGTTCCATATTTATAGTGTTTAGATCACTGGCTAATATAAGTCTTTGTATGCCAAAAGCTGGACATTTGAGTATCATATGATTAACATCAGCCTCCTCATAATCACAATAGTTGCATTTTTTACTGTTTAGTATTTTTATTTTATTCAGGTGTGTTGGCACCAGACAGTGACCAAATCTCAGTCTATTCATTAATGATGTAAATTTTCTAGATTCACACTTTGTTTTGAAATACCATGGTTGTATTGGTATTTCCTTTTGAATTTCCGCATACCATTTTCCTTTATTTTTATTAGTCACATCCCACACTTCACTCCACAATTTCTTTTGTCTTATTTTAATTGTATTGCATAAATCCGTAAATGGCACTTTGATGCTACTTGAACAATCTTCATAAAAATTACTTCTTCTTGTAGCAGAATCAACCACTTCATTTCCTGTTATGCCTCTGTGGGAGGGTACCCAAACAAATTCTATATTAATTCCCCTTTGTTTTAAATTAAGTAGTACATTTTTAATTTGGAATATAATATAAACTAATTTATAATTACTAAAATTAAAATTATTTATAGCTAAAAGAACACTTTTCGAGTCTGTTATTAAAACATAGTTATTAATTTTAAACATTAATTCTTCTTTGATATATTCCAATGCCTTGAACAGGGCAACGCATTCAGCAGTAAACACACTGCAGTCAGAGTTTAATTTATATGATCTACATTTTTTAACTGTGAATCATAGAAAGCAGAACTTACAAAGTTCTCATTTTTAGAACCATCCGAATATATCCTATAATGATTTTTACAATTTTCTTCAATGAACAATAGGAAGTCTAAATTGGATTTAATATCAGTGATGTGTATTCTATTTCCGAGGTTTATTACATCATAGTGGCAATCATACATAGGCCAAACGTCATTCACATTTATCTTACTAGCAATACTATGCATATAAGTCATAATCATTGACATAGTAGGTCCTTTACCGGAAAGAAGTGCTTCCGCTGTAGGTTGTAGAGTTTCAATTGATGCTTCAGTAACTTTTAATAAATCCTGTGGAAGTAATAATTTGTTTACCAAGTTGGAGTTAGCGAATAGTTGCTTCAAACAAAACTTTTCAGCCAAATAAACACGTCTCACCGGCAAAGGAGGGATACATGTTTCTACTTCCATTGAATTAATAGGTGTAGACCGCATTGCTCCACTTATTATTCTCAAACCTATATTTTGAATGACATCCAATTTTTTCAACAACGATGGATTAGTTTGCATATACGCAAGACAGCTATAATCAAAATGACTTCTAACCATACTATTGTACAACAAAGTCAGAACTTTGGGATCTGAACCCCAAAATGTACCAGCTAAACATCTAATAAGATTAATGCTTTTTAATGCATTTTTACAAATGTAGTTAATGTGAGCATCGAATTTTAGTTTTGTATCAAAAATTACTCCTAAGAACTTCTTATTTCTTACAATTGGAACATCTAAGTTATTATATTTAATGTTTACATCTACTGGTCCACCAAATACCATGCATGAACTTTTAGAGGTATTAATACTTAATTTTAAAGTGTTTTGGTAATAATTTTGCACCTGAGTCAATGCTGAATTAACATTATTTACAGCTATTTCTACATTTTTATTTACACTATATAATAACAAGTCATCTGCAAATTGTAAAATTTTAACATCCTTTGTTGTTACATATTTCTCAATTTGAGAGGTATATAAATTGTATAAAATTGGAGATAATGATGCACCTTGCATAAGGCCTTTACTTGTTGAGTTAGGTCCATGAAGTATATTATTATACTTAACATAAAACTTTCTGTTATTTAAAAAATTTGATAGCCATTTTAACATTTTTCCAGGAATGCCAATTTCATGAAGAGAAGTAATAATCTGGTTTAAATCAACATTATCATAAGCACCTTCTATATCCAAAAATACACATACTGCAGCATCTTTTGATAACTTACAGCTTCTTAAATCCGATACAAATGATGTCAAACTCTCATTAGCACTTCTTCCTTTTCGGAAACCGTATTGGAATGTTGGTAATAATTTATTTTTTTCTGTAAAATAATCTAATCTCAGTTTTAGCATTTGTTCAAATAATTTTCCTATGCATGATGTTAGTGATATTGGTCTGTATGAATTACAATCAGATGAAGATTTATCAGGTTTTAAAATCGGTACTATACATTGGATCTTCCAACTCTCTGGAACACATTGATTATCCCATAGCCTATTAAATATATCAAGTAAAGCTAATTGACCTAATTTATGCAATTTTTTAATCATTATATATGGAATGTTATCTAAGCCGGGTGTAGAGTTTTTTCTTGATTTAAGTGCTATATTAAATTCTGCAAAAGTGAAAGGCTTTAAAAGTAACATATGCTTGTCAGAATCATTATTAAATTCGAAAACAGAGGTATTTAACGTTGTGTTATTGTTATCATGTTTAAATTTTGAAATAAAATCGGGAATCCATACATCATTTTTATGCTGTGGTGGGTTTTTAATACGTTTAAACATTTTCATATAATTCCATACTCGAGTAATAGGAGTATATCTATTGAATGTTGAACATAACTTGTACCAACTATTTTTCTTAGCATCCTTAATTATTAATTTTTTTTGTGCATCCAATTGTTTATAATTAATGTAATTTTCCATCAACCCATTTCTTTTATATAACTGTAAAGCTTCTCTCGAATTTTTAACAGCAACTTCACAGTTTTCATCCCACCAAGGAGCAGGAGTTTTAAAAAGTCTAGGACCTTCAATTTTTACATAAGGAACGAATTCTTTTCTAAGAGTATTTAAAACTTCACAGAACTTATCATAAGACTGTGAAGGATCTTTTTCATCAAAAGTTATACCTTTAAAGTATTCCTCTGATTTTGCATAATATTTGGTCCAATCTGCTTTATGAAATAGAAATTTCTCTACTTTGTCATTGACAGAATATTTAGATGGAACTAGGCTTAATTTTGTAAATGTTGGATAGTGGTAACTACCCAAAGGATCGTCACCCACTGACCATTCACATAGAGGTGCTAGTACGGGACTCACCCCTGTCACATCAATAGCAGAGCTATTTGCATTAGGTCTTTGTACTGTAGTAGATACACCTGTGTTTAACAGGCATAGGTCATGTTCATCAAAAATTTCAAACAATGTTTTGCCTCTTGAATTTGTACAACTGCACCCAAAAGCAATATGATGCGCGTTAAAATCTCCTGAGACTATACAAGGTTTTGGTAAGCTAGCAATAATATTTTTAAGTTTATTAATTCTACAATAATTGTTATTTTTAGGTGGACAATAAACACATAGAATCGACACGGAACCAATATTAGTTTCTAGAGAAATTGCTATGGACTGGACATCTTGATAAAATTGTGTTGGCAATATTTTATATTTTAATGTATTTTTTAATAAAATGCCTACTCCACCATGTTCATTATTTGCATTTTTTCCTACAAAATTATATCCTGAAAATCTAATAGGATTACTTGTATTTTTTTGCCAGGTCTCATTTAATAGCAAAATATCAATATTATGTTGTTCCAAAAATGTTTTAACCAAGGGTTTCTTATTGTTAATACTTTGGATATTATGCTGCACAATAGTTAGGTGAGAATCCATTATATTTTATTTAAATGTTCTAAAATGTTTCTTTGATTTGATTAGTAGTCTTAATATTATTAGAGTTCCCTATTGTAACCAAAGTGTTTACTATGGCTCCTAAAAGCTTAGAGTTATTTACAATATCATTGTGTGAAATTTCTGTCTTTGTCTGTGTAGTTTGCTTAGGCTGTGAGTATGTAGTTTGGCTTTTTTGATATGTCTGAGGGCTCTGAGGCTTTGGGAGTGGAGGGAAACTCGCACTACTTATTTGAACTACTTTTGAGTAGGTTTCTTTTTTGTTCCTCTCCATTCTCGCTGCCTTTACAGGACACGTTTTTGATATTGCAAGATGCGCACCCCCACAATTGCTGCACTTCAGTGTATCCGTCGTGCAGTCCTTGTAATGGTGCTCACCAGCGCACCGTGAGCATATTTGCTGATTTTTACAAATTTTCCCATAATGGTTAAATTTCATACATTTAAAACATTGCATTAAAGGAGGAACATAAGTGAAAACTTTGTATCTCCAGTTGTCCAAATAAATGTACTGCGGTAGACTAGTACCGCTGAAAATTACACTGATAGTGGACAGAGGAATTAGCTCCTCTCCCACTTTTTTCAAAAATCTCTTTACACCTATTACTTCACTTTCCGAGGAGAGTTTATTGAATAGTTCCTGATTGCTAGATTCTTTTGGAATGAACCTAACCACCCCTACCCTTTCCACAGAGGACGCCGGGATGAACGCTCGAAGTTTATAAACTGAAAGGCACTCGTGCTTCAAAAAGTCATTAGCCGCTGTCGCTTGTTTGAAGACAAGCATAATTTTAGTAGCGTTTATGCGCCTACTTTCACTTACACCTTTTACTTGTTTAAAATATTTGGATACCACTAGGGGATTTTTGTTTCCTAGTTTGATATCTTCTGTGCTTTCTACGTATACAGGGAATTCTGAATTGGTACTAGTATCGCCGTACGCCCGGCGATACCCTGGTTTTATAAATGGTTTGTATTTTGCACCATCACTTTCAGAGGGTTTCTCCTTTTGCATTTTCTTCCTCTTTTTGCCCGCTGCTGGTTCCAAATCACCGCCGTCACTATCTGACGGCATTGTACCACAGTTTAACGAAAACTATTTACAAAATAATGTACTATTTACACTCAAAAACTATATTTTTAACAATTTTCAATTAAAAAGCGCGCTTCGCGTTTCCCGCCAAAAACGCAAGTCCGCCTAAAATTTAATGCTCCTTGATATTTTTTTTTTTTTTTTTTTTTAATTTATTTTACGGCCCTGGATAACAGTCCTTTAAGGCCTTTCAAAAATTTACAAATTCTAAAATACAAAATTGCTTATAACTAAATATTATTCTAAAAATACAAAATTGCTTATAACTAATTAGTCTAACGTTTTTACACTTTATTTATAGTATTACTTATATAATTAAAAATAGACTTAAAATATGACGTTTTACACAACAAGTCCTTTACATGGCGGGGAAAATCAATTTTTTGTTTTTGTTCCATATTTATAGTGTTTAGATCACTGGCTAATATAAGTCTTGTATGCCAAAAGCTGGACATTTGAGTATCATATGATTAACATCAGCCTCCTCATAATCACAATAGTTGCATTTTTTACTGTTTAGTATTTTTATTTTATTCAGGTGTGTTGGCACCAGACAGTGACCAAATCTCAGTCTATTCATTAATGATGTAAATTTTCTAGATTCACACTTCGTTTTGAAATACCATGGTTGTATTGGTATTTCCTTTTGAATTTCCGCATACCATTTTCCTTTATTTTTATTAGTCACATCCCACACTTCACTCCACAATTTCTTTTGTCTTATTTAATTGTATTGCATAAATCCGTAAATGGCACCTTGATGCTACTTGAACAATCTTCATAAAAATTACTTTTTCTTGTAGCAGAATCAACGACTTCATTTCCTGTTATGCCTCTGTGGGAGGGTACCCAAACAAATTCTATATTAATTCCCCTTTGTTTTAAATTAAGTAGTACATTTTTAATTTGGAAAATAATATAAACTAATTTATAATTACTAAAATTAAAATTATTTATAGCTAAAAGAACACTTTTCGAGTCTGTTATTAAAACATAGTTATTAATTTTAAACATTAATTCTTCTTTGATATATTCCAATGCCTTGAACAGGGCCACGCATTCAGCAGTAAACACACTGCAGTCAGAGTTTAATTTATATGATCTACATTTTTTTTAACTGTGAATCATAAAAAGCAGAACTTACAAAGTTCTCATTTTTAGAACCATCCGAATATATCCTATAATGATTTTTACAATTTTCTTCAATGAACAATAGGAAGTCTAAATTGGATTTAATATCAGTGATGTGTATTCTATTTTCGAGGTTTATTACATCATAGTGGCAATCATACATAGGCCAAACGTCATTCACATTTATCTTACTAGCAATACTATGCATATAAGTCATAATCATTGACATAGTAGGTCCTTTACCGGAAAGAAGTGCTTCCGCTGTAGGTTGTAGAGTTTCAATTGATGCTTCAGTAACTTTTAATAAATCCTGTGGAAGTAATAATTTGTTACCAAGTTAGAGTTAGCGAATAGTTGCTTCAAACAAAACTTTTCAGCCAAATAAACACGTCTCACCGGCAAAGGAGGGATACATGTTTCTACTTCCATTGAATTAATAGGTGTAGACCGCATTGCTCCACTTATTATTCTCAAACCTATATTTTGAATGACATCCAATTTTTTCAACAACGATGGATTAGTTTGCATATACGCAAGACAACTATAATCAAAATGACTTCTAACCATACTATTGTACAACAAAGTCAAAACTTTGGGATCTGAACCCCAAAATGTACCAGCTAACATCTAATAAGATTAATGCTTTTTAATGCATTTTACAAATGTAGTTAATGTGAGCATCGAATTTTAGTTTTGTATCAAAAATTACTCCTAAGAACTTCTTATTTCTTACAATTGGAACATCTAAGTTATTATATTTAATGTTTACATCTACTGGTCCACCAAATACCATGCATGAACTTTTAGAGGTATTAATACTTAATTTTAAAGTGTTTTGGTAATAATTTTGCACCTGAGTCAATGCTGAATTAACATTATTTACAGCTATTTCTACATTTTTATTTACACTATATAATAACAAGTCATCTGCAAATTGTAAAATTTTTACATCCTTTGTTGTTACATATTTCTCAATTTGAGAGGTATATAAATTGTATAAAATTGGAGATAATGATGCACCTTGCATAAGGCCTTTACTTGTTGAGTTAGGTCCATGAAGTATATTATTATACTTAACATAAAACTTTCTGTTATTTAAAAAATTTGATAGCCATTTTAACATTTTTCCAGGAATGCCAATTTCATGAAGAGAAGTAATAATCTGGTTTAAATCAACATTATCATAAGCACCTTCTATATCCAAAAATACACATACTGCAGCATCTTTTGATAACTTACAGCTTCTTAAATCCGATACAAATGATGTCAAACTCTCATTAGCACTTCTTCCTTTTCGGAAACCGTATTGGAATGTAGGTAATAATTTATTTTTTTCTGTACAATAATCTAATCTCAGTTTCAGCATTTGTTCAAATAATTTTCCTATGCATGATGTTAGAGATATTGGTCTGTATGAATTACAATCAGATGAAGATTTATCAGGTTTTAAAATCGGTACTATACATTGGATCTTCCAACTCTCTGGAACACATTGATTATCCCATAGCCTATTAAATATATCAAGTAAAGCTAATTGACCTAATTTATGCAATTTTTTAATCATTATATATGGAATGTTATCTAAGCCGGGTGTAGAGTTTTTTTCTTGATTTAAGTGCTATATTAAATTCTGCAAAAGTGAAAGGCTTTAAAAGTAACATATGCTTGTCAGAATCATTATTAAATTCGAAAACAGAGGTATTTAACGTTGTGTTATTGTTATCATGTTTAAATTTTGAAATAAAATCGGGAATCCATACATCATTTTATGCTGTGGTGGGTTTTTAATACGTTTAAACATTTTCATATAATTCCATACTCGAGTAATAGGAGTATATCTATTGAATGTTGAACATAACTTGTACCAACTATTTTTCTTAGCATCCTTAATTATTAATTTTTTTTGTGCATCCAATTGTTTATAATTAATGTAATTTTCCATCAACCCATTTCTTTTATATAACTGTAAAGCTTCTCTCGAATTTTAACAGCAACTTCACAGTTTTCATCCCACCAAGGAGCAGGAGTTTTAAAAAGTCTAGGACCTTCAATTTTTACATAAGGAACGAATTCTTTTCTAAGAGTATTTAAAACTTCACAGAACTTATCATACGACTGTGAAGGATCTTTTCATCAAAAGATATACCTTTAAAGTACTCCTCTGATTTTGCATAATATTTGGTCCAATCTGCTTTATGAAATAGAAATTTCTCTACTTTGTCATTGACGAATATTTAGATGGAACTAGGCTTAATTTTGTAAATGTTGGATAGTGGTAACTACCCAAAGGATCGTCACCTACTGACCATTCACATAGAGGTGCTAGTACGGGACTCACCCCTGTCACATCAATAGCAGAGCTATTTGCATTAGGTCTTTGTACTGTAGTAGATACACCTGTGTTTAACAGGCATAGGTCATGTTCATCAAAAATTTCAAACAATGTTTGCCTCTTGAATTTGTACAATTGCACCCAAAAGCAATATGATGCGCGTTAAAATCTCCTGAGACTATACAAGGTTTTGGTAAGCTAGCAATAATATTTTTAAGTTTATTAATTCTACAATAATTGTTATTTTTATTTTTAGGTGGACAATAAACACATAGAATCGACACGGAACCTATATTAGTTTCTAGAGAAATTGCTATGGACTGGACATCTTGATAAAATTGTGTTGGCAATATTTTATATTTTAATGTATTTTTTAATAAAATGCCTACTCCACCATGTTCATTATTTGCATTTTTTCCTACAAAATTATATCCTGAAAATCTAATAGGATTACTTGTATTTTTTTGCCAGGTCTCATTTAATAGCAAAATATCAATATTATGTTGTTCCAAAAATGTTTTAACCAAGGGTTTCTTATTGTTAATACTTTGGATATTATGCTGCACAATAGTTAGGTGAGAATCCATTATATTTTACTTAAATGTTCTAAAAATGTTTCTTTGATTTGATTAGTAGTCTTAATATTATTAGAGTTCCCTATTGTAACCAAAGTGTTTACTATGGCTCCTAAAAGCTTAGAGTTATTTACAATATCATTGTGTGAAATTTCTGTCTTTGTCTGTGTAGTTTGCTTAGGCTGTGAGTATGTAGTTTGGTTTTTTTCATATGTCTGAGGGCTCTGAGGCTTTGGGAGTGGAGGGAAACTCGCACTACTTATTTGAACTACTTTTGAGTAGGTTTCTTTTTTGTTCCTCTCCATTCTCGCTGCCTTTACAGGACACGTTTTTGATATTGCAAGATGCGCACCCCCACAATTGCTGCACTTCAGTGTATCCGTCGTGCAGTCCTTGTAATGGTGCTCACCAGCGCACCGTGAGCATATTTGCTGATTTTTACAAATTTTCCCATAATGGTTAAATTTCATACATTTAAAACATTGCATCAAAGGAGGAACATAAGTGAAAACTTTGTATCTCCAGTTGTCCAAATAAATATACTGCGGTAGACTAGTACCGCTGAAAATTACACTGATAGTGGAGAGAGGAATTAGCTCCTCTCCCACTTTTTTCAAAAATCTCTTTACACCTATTACTTCACTTTCCGAGGAGAGTTTATTGAATAGTTCCTGATTGCTAGATTCTTTTGGAATAAACCTAACCACCCCTACCCTTTCCACAGAGGACGCCGGGATGAACGCTCGAAGTTTATAAACTGAAAGGCACTCGTGCTTCAAAAAGTCATTAGCCGCTGTCGCTTGTTTGAAGACAAGCATAATTTAGTAGCGTTTATGCGCCTACTTTCACTTACACCTTTACTTGTTTAAATATTTGGATACCACTAGGGGATTTTTGTTTCCTAGTTTGATATCTTCTGTGCTTTCTACGTATACAGGGAATTCTGAATTGGTACTAGTATCGCCGTACGCCCGGCGATACCCTGGTTTTATAAATGGTTTGTATTTTGCACCATCACTTTCAAGGGTTTCTCCTTTGCATTTTCTTCCTCTTTTTGCCCCCTGCTGGTTCCAAATCACAGCCGTCACTATCTGACGGCATTGTACCACAGTTTAACGAAAACTATTTACAAAATAATGTACTATTTACACTCAAAAAACTATATTTTTAACAATTTTCAATTAAAAAGCGCACTTCGCGTTTCCCGCCAAAAACGCAAGTCCTGGGGTTCTAAATAGTTAGGTACCACAGACTAACTACTTATTGTAATAAGCTAACGTAGCCAAATTTAGAGACTGTTATGTCCATGTAAATTGCTAGATTACCAAGTGATTACCATAGATATTCGATTTAGTCGGTTATAAATAGGTCCCGTGCTACCAATACGTCATCAAAATGTCGATAATGACCAATTGCGATATAGTGCATTAGTCGTCCGCCGATAGCAAATTTATCAACTGTAACGATCACGATTCTTAAGGTATTTCTATTGCGATGTCACATGTCAGTTTACGGCAATCGGCCTGCAGAGATGATTGCGATCGTGACATTGTAGCTGTCAAACAACCGCGGAGGGCCACAGATAAAGTTACTTATGTGATAAACAGAGACGCAGCTAACCTATTTTTTGTCGTTATGTCGTTTGTGTTATAATCGTGTAACTGGTTTTTTCTAGAATACACAACTTTAGTTGCGAAACAAACTTTGAGAATTCGTGGCGTATAGGTATTTCTCATGAGTTATTTACTTTCTAAATAATATCTGTCCCGGCTGTACTCACGTGTTTAGTCGACGTTAGCCCGACTAGTTTCGAACCCATCCGGGGTCTTTTTTCAAGGGAGTCCGTTCGCGCACGCGCCGCGGTTTTGACTGCGGGCCGCGCGTGCCGCTTAGCCTTGTCGCACTACAAGTCAGGCCACTCAAAGGGCCACAGAGGCACACAGAGTACACTACGACAAGGCTCTCTTGGAACTTGAATGACTTTGACAGGGGGGCGCTGTTGGAGAACAAAGCTCAGAATATCAGAATATTCAAACAAGAACAAAGGGGACACTTTACGGCAACGTTAGTTCCAATTTTTGCCAAGCAAGATGGCCTTGTCGCACTGTACATTGAATATACGAAAGAGCTAGAACCCAGAACTGTAAAATAACACTATAGCCTACTCTGTGGAAATCTTTGGATTTTAGACGAGTAATGTCATGGGTCTGTGGGAGTAATAGTATATTATCTATGGTAATAGTGTGTGATTTTTGAGTAGACGTTTTATAATTACTTTTTTGTACTTTCTTTTTACGAGATTTATGTTATAAGTTATTCCTAATCAAAAGATTTGTTTTAAATACACTTAAATAAGTTCTAGTGTATAAGTATTATGTAGGTAATTGAATAGTAAGTTGATTTCATTTAAAGTAGATAGGTACTAGTGTTGTCAAAAACTGTGTCTACTTATAAGATATTGTGATGTACCTTGAGAAAGATTACCATGTACATGGAACTCTTGCTCTACATGAAGAAGAGCAAGAATACCATGTATTCAGGAGATAACGACAATTGCGACGGTCACGTCGTGATAACCACAAGTGGTAGAAATAATTTACAATAATTTGTGAATGTTGTGATGCCCTTGTTAGGTTTTTTACTTACTTACCATGTCATAATACACTGTCACGTTGTAATTAGCACAAGTGGTAGAAATAATTTACACTTTGTCACTGTTGCAGAGTACCTTTACAAGATGGGTGGTTGCCGTTGTACATATAGAAACTGTAAGATAAAGTCGGATGGGAAGACCCACATGTTCCACTACCCAGTGTTTGACAAGGTCAGATGTCCCAATGGCTAGTAAACGCTCAAAGACTGGATTTCCTTGATCTTAAAGTATCACAATTAAAGAACAGATGTGTCTGCCAACATCACTTTAAGGATGAGAGTTTTATGAACTTTAAGGTATTTGCAGATAAATCCATACTAATATTATAAATGCGAAAGTGTGTCTGTCTGTCTGCTAGCTTTTCACGGCCCATCTGTTATACCGATTTGACGAAATTTGGTACAGAGATAGCTTGCATCCGGGGAGGGACATATGCTACTTTTTATCTCAGAATATCAAAGAGTTCCCACAGGAATTTTAAAAATCGAAATCGACGAAGTCGCTGGCATCACCTAGTTGTAAATATGTTACACTTAAGCTCTTTTTAACAAATTCCATGGGATAGACCAATGAAAAATAATTATAGTGTTGTGTAGACAGACATAGCCTGGAGAGGCCTAGTTTGTAAGTGTGTATCAGTTGTATCACTATAGTTATGCAATCCTGACCAAGGTTGGTAACTATATGGTCTTTTGGTTTCCTCCATGC